>NC_057813.1:299169512-299469512 GCF_018294505.1 Triticum aestivum
GGGGCGGGTCGGCTCCGGCGGCGGGGAGTGCGGCGGCGGCGGCTGTGGCTTGGGGTCCCAAGGGGGGCCCCGGGGTGGGTATTTAAAGGGGAGGGGGAGGCGGCGGCGGCTCCGACTTGGGGAGGGGGTCGGGCGGCGGTGGTGGCTCAGACTCTCCCGAGTCCGGCGGCGGCACAGCGGGGAAGGCGGTGGCGCGGGCGGGCCGGCCTGGCTCGGCTGGGCCCAATCGGCGTGGGGAGTTTTTTTTAAATAATTTCGCCAAACTAAAAAAAATCTAGAAAATTAAATAAACATCTAAAAATACCAAAATAAATTTTCATCGTCCAAATAAAATATTTAGAACAAGATGAACATTTTTTTGGTCCTAAAATTTATTTTTGAAAATCGTACATTTTTTCCTAAATTCAAATAAAATAGCAAAACACCAAAATAAATCTTATTTGATTTTTTATTAAATCCTCATTATTTCTTTATTTTGGGAAAGTCATTTTATTCCCTCTCTCTTATTTTTTTGTGATTGAAATAATTGAAGATAAAATAAATAAAATCAATTGATCCTTTTTTCAAAATTTGAGAAACTCAAATATGAAATTAGCGAAATCCCCAACTCTCTCCGTGGGTCCTTGAGTTGCGTAGAATTTCTATGATCGAGGCAAAAATGCAATAAATATGATATGCAAGATGATCTATTTGTATAACATTCCAAATTGAAAATTTGGGATGTTACATCATCCCTACAAAATTATATAGTTAGGCTATGCTTCATTTTCATCACACAAAATACTCCCATCATGCACAACCCCGGTTTCAGCCAAGCAATTGGTTAATACTTTTTGACGCGCTTCAGCTTTTTTCAACTCTCATGCAATACATGAGCGTGAGCCATGGATATAGCACTATGGGTGGAATAGAATATGATGATGGAGGTTGTGTGGAGAAGACAAAAAAAGGAGAATGTCTCACATTGACGAGGCTAATCAACGGGCTATGGAGATGCCCATCAATTGATGTCAACATGAGGAGTAGGGATTACCATGCAACGGATGCACTAGAGCTATAAATGTACGAAAGCTCAACAAAAGAAACTAAGTGGGTGTGCATCCAACTTGCTTGCTCACGAAGACCTAGGGCATTTTGAGGAAGCCCATCGTTGGAATATACAGGCCAAGTTCTATAATGAAAAATTCCCACTAGTATATGAAAGTGACAACATAAGAGACTCTCTATATGAAGAACATGGTGCTACTTTGAAGCACAAGTGTGGAAAAGGATAGTAACACTGTCCCCCTTTTTTTTCTTTTTTTGGGCCTTTCTTTTTTATCTGGCCTTTCTTTTTTTCTTCTCTTTTTTTATTGGCCTTTTTTTCTTTTTGGCCTTTCTTTTTTTATAAGGGACAATGCTCTAATAATGATGATCATCACGCTTCTATTTACTTACAACTCATGAATTACAACTCGAAACTAGAACAAGATATGACTCTATATGAATGCCTCCGACGGTGTACCGGGATGGGCAATGAATCAAGAGTGTCATGTATGAAAAAATATGCATGGTGGCTTTGCCACAAATACGATGTCAACTACATCATCATGAAGGCAATATGACAATGATGATGCGTTTCATGATAAACGGAACGGTGTAAAGTTGCATGGCAATATATCTCGGAATGGCTATGGAAATGCCATAATAGGTAGGTATGGTGGCTGTTTTGAGGAAGATATAAGGTGGCTTATGTGTGATAGAGCGTATCGTATCACGGGGTTTGGATGCACCGGCGAAGTTTGCACCAACTCTCAAGGTGAGAAAGGGTAATGCACGGTACCGAAGAGGCTAGCAATGATGGAAAGGTAAGAGTGTGTATAATCCATGGACTCACATTAGTCATAAAGAACTTATATACTTATTGCAAAAGTTTTATTAGCCCTCGAAGCAAAGTACTACTACGCATGCTCCTAGGGGGGAGGTTGGTAGGAGTTAACCATCACGCGCCCCCGACCTCCACACATAAGGAGGCACTCAAAAGAGCACTCCATGCAATAAATTTGTTACACAAGTTTTACCATACGTGCATGCTACCGGACTTGCAAACTTCAACACAAGTATTCTTTAAATTCACAATTACCCAACTAGCATGACTCTAATATCACCACCTCTATATCTCAAAACAATTACCAAGCATCAAATTGATCATAGCATCCAATTCACTTCCTATGATAGTTTTATTATACCCAACTTGGATGCCCATCATTCTAGGACCAATTTTATAACCATAGAAAATACCATGCTGTTCTAAAAGACTCTCAAAATAATATAAGTGAAGCATGAGAGATCAACAATTTCTACAAAATCAAGCCACCGCCGTGCTCTAAAAAGTATAAGTGAAGCACATAGAGCAAAACTATCTAGCTCAAAAGATATAAGTGAAGCACATAGAGTATTCTAATAAATACCAAATCATGGGTGTCTCTCCCAAAAGGTTTGTACAGCAAGGATGATTATGGTAAACTAAAAAGCAAAGACTCATATCATACAAGACGCTCCAAGCAAAACACATATCATGTGGTGAATAAAAATATAACTCCAAGTAAAGTTACCGATAGACGAAGACGAAAGAGGGGATGCCATCCGGGGCATCCCCAAGCTTAGGATCTTGGTTGTACTTGAATATTTACTTGGGGTGCCTTGGGCATCCCCAAGCTTAGGCTCTTGCCACTCCTTATTCCATAGTCCATCGAATCTTTACCCAAAACTTGAAAACTTCACAACACAAAACTTAACAGAAAACTCGTATGCTCCGTTAGTATAAGAAAATAAAACCACCACTTAGGTACTGTTGTGAACTCATTCTAAATTCATATTAGTGTAATATCTACTGTATTCCAACTTCTCTATGGTTCATACCCTCCGATACTACTCATAGATTCATCAAAAATAAGCAAACAACACAATGAAAACAGAATCTGTCAAAAACAGAACAGTCTGTAGTAATCTGTAACTATCTAATACTTCTATAACTCCAAAACTTCTACCAAATTAGGAAAACCTGAGAAATTTGTATACCAATCCAGAGAAGAAAGAATCAGAACAAAAGCACGTTTCTGTGAATTATCAAAACTAATTTACTGGGCACAAAAGTTTCTGATTTTCAGCAGGATCAACACAACTATCACCGTAAGCTATCCTAAAGGTCTTACTTGGCACTTTATTGAAACAAAAGCTATAGAACATGATTACTACAGTAGCATAATCATGTGAACACACAAAAACAGTAGGGATAAATACTGGGTTGTCTCCCAGCAAGCGCTTTTCTTTAATGCCTTTCTAGCTAGGCATGATGATTTCAATGATGCTCACATAAAAGATAAGAATTGAAACATAAAGAGAGCATCATGAAGAATATGACTAGCACATTTTAGTCTAACCCACTTCCTATGCATAGGGATTTTGTGAGCAAACAACTTATGGGAACAATAAACAACTAGCATAGGAAGGCAAAACAAGCATAACTTTAAAACTTTAAGCACATAGAGAGGAAACTTGATATTATTGCAATTCCTACAAGCATATGTTCCTCCCTCATAATAATTTCTAGTAGCATCATGAATGAATTCAACAATATAAACAGCACATAAAGCATTCTTTTCATGATCTACTTGCATACAAATTTTATTACTCTCCACATAAGCATGTTTATTCTTTATGGCATACGTATCATCACAATAATAATCATAAATAGGTAATAATCATAAATAGGAGGCATGCTTTCATCATAATAAATTTGCTCATAAAAATTTGGGGGACAAAAAATATCATCTTCATCAAACATAGCTTCCCTAAGCTTGTGGCTTTGCATATCATTAGCATCATGTATATTCAAGGAATTCATACTAACAACATTGCAATCATGCTCATCATTCAAAGATTTAATGCCAAACATTTTATAGACTTTCTTCTCCCAGCACTTGAGTGCAATTTTCCTTTCCATCATTCTCACGAAAGATATTAAAAAGACGAAGCGTATGAGGTAAACTCAATTCCATTTTTTTGTAGTTTTCTTTTATAAACTAAACTAGTGATAAAACAAGAAACTAAAAGAATCGGTTGTAAGATCTAAAGATATACCTTCAAGCACTCACCTCCCCGGCAACGGCGACAGAAAAGATCTTGATGTCTACTACGCAACCTTCTTCTTGTAGATGTTGTTGGGCCTCCAAGTGCAGAGGTTTGTAGGACAGTAGGAAATTTCTCTCAAGTGGATGACCTAAGGTTTATCAATCCGTGGGAGGCGAAGGATGAAGATGGTCTCTCTCAAGCAACCCTGCAACCAAATAACAAAGAGTCTCTTGTGTCCCCAACACACCCAATACAATGGTAAATTGTATAGGTGCACTAGTTCAGCGAAGAGATGGTGATACAAGCGCAATATGGATGGTAGATATAGGTATTTTTAATCTTAAAATATAAAAACAGCAAGGTAGCAAGCGATAAAAGTGAGCATAAACGGTATTGCAATTGTAGGAAACAAGGCCTAGGGTTCATACTTTCACTAGTGCAAGTTCTCTCAACAATAATAACATAACTGGATCATATAACTATCCTTCAACATGCAACAAAGAGTCACTCCAAAGTCATTAATAGCGGAGAACAAACAAAGAGATTATGGTAGGGTATGAAACCACCTCAAAGCCTTTTTGATCGATCTATTCAAGAGTTCGTAGTAAAATAACACGAAGCTATTCTTTCCGTTCGATCTATCATAGAGTTCGTACTAGAATAACACCTTAAGACACAAATCAACCAAAACCCTAATGTCACCTAGATACTCCAATGTCACCTCAAGTATCCGTGGGCATGATTATACGGTATGCATCACACAATCTCAGATTCATCTATTCAACCAACACAAAGCACTTCAAAGAGTGCCCCAAAGTTTCTACCGGAGAGTTGAAAACATGTGCCAACCCCTATGCATAAGTTCATTGAACCCGCAAGTTGATCACCAAAACATACATCAAGTAGATCACGTGAATATCCCATTGTCACCACAGATAAGCACGGCAAGACATACATCAAGTGTTCTAAAACCTTAAAGACTCAATCCGACAAGACAACTTCAAGGGGAAAACTCAATTCATCACAAGAGAGTAGAGGGGGAGAAACATCATAAGATCCAACTATAATAGCAAAGCTCGCGATACATCAAGATCGTATCACCTCAAGAACACGAGAGAGAGAGAGATCAAACACATAGCTAATGGTACATACCCTCAGCCCCGAGGGTGAACTACTCCCTCCTCGTCATGGAGAGCACCGAGGTGATGAAGATGGCCACCGGTGAGGGATCCCCTCTCCGGCAGGGTGCCGGAACCGGGTCCCAATTGGTTTTTGGTGGCTACAGAGGCTTGCGGCGGCGGAACTCCCAATCTATTGTGCTCCTCGATGTTTTTGGGTATATGGATATATATATATATATATATATATATATATATATATATATATAGGCGAAAGAAGTCGGTCAGGGGAGCCACAAGGGGCCCACGAGGGTGGGGTCGCGCCCGGGGGTAGGGCGCACCTCCCTACCTCGTGGCTTCCTCATTGCTTTCCTAGCGTATACTCCAAGTCTCCTGGATTGCTTCCGTTCCAAAAATTAACTCTCCCGAAGGTTTCATGCCGTTTGGACTCCATTTGATATTCCTTTTCTCCGAAACACTGAAATAGGTAAGAAAACATCAATTTGGTTGGGCCTCCGGTTAGTAGCTTAGTCCCAAAAATGATATAAAAGTCTAAAGTAAAGCCCATAAACATCCAAAACGGGTAATATAATAGCATGGAACAATAAAAAATTATAGATACGTTGAGACGTATCAGTCGCCTCACCTTGTAACCATTGGAATTTGTTTTGAAGAATAGGAGCTCATCTTCGAAGATGCCCCTTCACTTGAAAGGTTGCTCCTTCATTGGTGTTATAAACCTTCACAAATAACTGTGGTCTTTGTGCCTAAACTGGAGACCTTGGGTCCATTGATGATCCATTTAAATCGTTCAAGATGGTGTTTGGCTCCACACTTATTCAGGTACTGCATATTATTCATGTACGCTTTTATAATCTTCATTTTTCATTTGTGTGCATAAGTTAAACATCATCTTGGAGTACACTTTCGGTGCTAATATTATGTTCTATGCTGAATGAAAAGCTTGTCCATGGATGGCCTATCAGTGGTGCTGGATTCTGTCAAGACCTTATATATCAGTATGTGGTGTCTTGATCTGAACATGAGTATTGGCTTGTTGCGATGCTTTCCTTGTCGGGAGAATTTGTATATAAAGGTGATGATTTCACGCACATTGAAAGCCCATATATAATATACTAGAATTAACCATTCAGTTGTCGCTCCCTCGACATACTCTATTTTAGACATTAACTGTTTTCAATCTTCATGTCTATTTAGGTACTAGCACTTGGATAAAAAGGTATAACCAATCAATGGGTGAGTAAGCACAAGGATTTTCTCAGATCTCATGACATTGGTTTGAAGACAATAACGTTGGAAGGATATGCATCCAACCCTGCAACACTAGTTTTGTCACATTCTTCATGTTGAATGCGAGGTTACTATTGTCCGTGAGGATTAAGTTTTTCAACAAGAATTCTCTCACAGATGGATATGTTGAACAACATAAAAATAAGTTTCAGGTGGACCTAAGGTCTTTTGAACATGCTCGACTTCTTTTTACAACAGCTTGTCATCATCATGGACCAGTAGAATTTTTGTACCGGGATCTTGATTTTATGGATCGGACCGGTACATTTGATTGTAACTTCCCCAAACTTTGGTGTAGTTAGATGTTCTTGCCCTGTTCAATCCGAGTTTTGCCTAAACCTGATGAACAATTAATCCTCGTGCTTTTGGACTGTTTGTAAGCTGGAGTTAGATGTTGTTGCCCTTTTCAACTCGGCTTTGACCCATATTTTCTTTCATACTGGGCCGATGGCTTGCAATTTATTTAATTAAGACATAAATATTATAAGCAATCACAACATAGGGAAAGAACATCACTCCTGCGGGATCATTGGGATCATTGTTCATTAGAGAACTCGCAAGTTCTTAGTGCCCACCAACACCCAGAAACTTATTTCCAGCTAGCACACCAAATGGGATGTAACTCTTAATAAGAAAAGGTGCATGGTAGTGACAGATTTGGATTCTAACATTTGGGACCCACGGGGAAAAAGCCTATCCAGGGTTGTGTCGACTCGACAGTAAACATTGAGAAACCTGGTTTTAAAATTACTATAAATCCAAAACTCACCTCAAAATCATGAAACTTGGCATGATGTTATGACATGGCACCAACATGTTGTGGGAAAAATTAGTCAAATTTGGGATAGGTTTTGGTATAAACTTCTTACAAACCGGAGCTTCTCTCAAGAAGCCTCAAGGTTCCGAGAGGGAACTTGTCACCTATGTGTGTGAAATAACATACGATGTGTCTTCCCGCCTTGATTTATTTTACATAGGCAACATGCAATTGTAGGAGTGCTATCCTAAAAATATGAAATTATTCAGCATTCGTTTTGCTTTTTTTATACATTATTTGAGTTTTCTAGGCATTTTGGAACATACTTTGGTGTGTGCAAAGGTCAGATGTGTACTAGCCACCTATGTAATTGGATGTTCAATTTGGTTATGGAATCAAGTCCTTATAAGTTATAAGTACATATATTGTTGTTCTATATGCAATGACATCACACACAGACCATACTAGGGAACCCGTCTGTCGTGGTGGAAGCACGATCACCTATGGGGCAGGGTTGCCCCTTTGTGGTTCGGCGGGGGGATGGTGACCCACAAGTATAGGGGATCTATCATAGTCCTTTTGATAAGTAAGAGTGTGGAACCCAACAAGGAGCAAAAGGAAATGACAAGCGGTTTTTCAGTAAGGTATCCTTTGTAAGCACTGAAATTATCGGCAACAGATAGTTTTGTGATAAGGTAATTCGTAATGGGTAACAAGTAACAAAAGTAAACAAGGTGCAACAAGGTGGACCTTTTGGTGCAAATGACAAGCCTGGACGAACTCTTATATAAAGCAAAGTGCTCCCGAGGACACATGGGAATTATTGTCAAGCTAGTTTTCACCATGCTCATATGATTCACGTTCGTTACTTTGATAATTTGATATGTGGGTGGACCGGTGCTTGGGTGCTGTCCTTACTTGGACAAGCCTCCCACTTATGATTAACCCCTCTCGCAAGCATCCGCAACTACGACAAGAAGAATTAAGGTAAACCTAAACATAACATGAAACATATGGATCCAAATCAACCCCTTACGAAGCAATGCATAAAATAGGGTTTAAGCTTCTGTCACTCTAGCAACCCATCATCTACTTATTACTTCCCAGTGCCTTCCCCTAGGCCCAAACAATGGTGAAGTGTCATGTAGTCAACGTTCACATAACACCACTAGAGGAGAGACAACATACATCTCATCAAAATATCAAACGAATACCAAATTCACATGATTACTTATAACAAGACTTATCCCATGTCCTCACGAATAACTACTCACAAAGCATATTCATGTTCATAATCAGAGGAGTATTAATAAGCATTAAGGATCTGAACATATCATCTTCCACCGAATAAACCAACTAGCATCAACTACAAGGAGTAATCAACACTACTAGCAACCCACAGGTACCAGTCTGAGGTTTTGAGACAAAGATCGAATACAAGAGATGAACTAGGGTTTGAGAGGAGATGGTGCTGGTGAAGACGTTGATGGAGATTGACCCCTCTCTATGAGAGGATCGATGGTGATGAGGATGGCGATGATTTCCCCCTCCCAAAGGAATGTTTCTCCAGTAGAAAAGCTCCGCCAGAGCCCTAGATTGGTCCTGCCCAGGTTCCACCTCGAGATAGCGACGCTTCGTCTCGGAAGATTCTCTCCCATTTTTTCAGGGTAAAAGACACCATATAACAGAAGATGGGAGTCGGGGGCCTGCCAGGGGGCCCACGAGGCAGGGAGGCGCGCCCAAGGGTAGGGCGCGCCCGCCACCCTCGTGGCTGACTGGTGGCCCCCTTTGGTGCTTTCTTTGCCCAATATTTTTAATATATTCCAAAACTAATCTTCGTGAAGTTTCAGGACTTTTGGAGTTGTGTAGAATAGGTCTCTAATATTTGCTCCTTTTCTAGTCCAGAATTCCAGCTGCCGGCATCCTCCCTCTTCATGTAAACCTTATAAAATAAGAGAGAAAAGGCATAAGTATTGTGACATAACGTGTAATAATAGCCCATAATGCAATACATATTTATATAAAAGCATGATGCAAAATGGACGTATAAACTCCCCCAAGCTTAGACCTCGCTTGCCCTCAAGCAAAAGCCGATATCGAAAAATATGTCCACATGTTTAGAGATAGAGGTGTTGATAAAATAAAATACGGACATTAGGGCACCATGATCATCTTTAGAACAACAACATATCTTGTCGTATGATTTCTTATGTTAAAGTAACAATCCATTCACAAGGTAAAGTATGAATCAGAAACTTCATTGAAAACTAACAAACTATGATCTCAGCCATTGAAGCAATTTCAATTTATCATAACATCGGAAAGAGTCAATATAAGAGCTTCTCAGCAAGTCCACATACTCAACTATCATTTAGTCTTTCACAATTGCTAACACTCACGCGATACTTATGGGTACAAAGTTTCAATCAGACACAGAGAAAGATAGGGTCTTATAATTTCGCCTCCCGACCTTTTACCTCAAGGGTAATGTCAACAATAATACTTTATGAAAACCTACATCCGAGTGGATATATATATCCGGATCTCTCCAACACATAGTGCTTGCCAAAGGATAAAAGTGTAAAAAGGAAAGGTGAAGATCACCATGACTCTTGTATGAGGGTAGAAGGTAAAAATAAAAGATAGGCCCTTCGCAGAGGGAAGCAGAGGTTGTCATGCGCTTTTATGGTTGGATGCACAAAATCTTAATGCAAAAGAACGTCACTTTATATTGCCACTTGTGATAGGGACCTTTATTATGCAGTCCATCTCTTTTATTTCTTCCATATCACAAGCTCGTATAAAGCTTATTTTCTTCACACTAATAGATCATACATATTTAGAGAGCAATTTTTATTGCTTACACCGATGACAACTTACTTGAGGGATCTTACTCAATCCATAGGTAGGTATGGTGGATTCTCATGGCAAAAATGGGTTTAGGGATGTTTGGAAGCACAAGTAGTATCTCTACTTGGTGCAAATAATTTGGTTAGCATGAGGGGGAAGGCAAGCTCAACATGTTGGATGATCCATGACAATATAGCTTCTTCAGATATAAGAAAACATAACACATTACGTTGTCTTCCTTGTCCAACATCAACTTTTTAGCATGTCATATTTTAATAGTGCTTCACAATCACAAAAGATGTCCAAGATAGTATATTTATATGTGAAAACCTCTTTTTCTTTATTACTTCTTATTAATTGCAACGATGACCAAAACTATGTTTGTCAACTCTTAACAACTTTTATTCATCATACACTTATATGTGAAGTAATTAGTCTCCATAAGATCAAAATATGATCCTTTTATTTATTTTTATTCTTTCTTTAATCCCCTCAAGATCATAGCAAGATAGCAAAGCCCTCAACTCAAAACTACTCTTTATTATATATAACTCACGGACTCGATTACATAGGTAGAGATCAAAATAAAACTCAAAGCTAGATCATACTAAACTTTATTCCACTAGATCAAGATATAACCAAAAGGATCGAACTAAGAAAAATGATAAAGATAGAAATGTGATGGTGATACAATACCGGGGCACATCCCCAAGCTTGGCAGTTGCCAAGGTGAGTGCATATACCCATGTATTTATGTCTCTTTCTTCGAAGGTGGCGATGTCATATTCTTGGCGATGATGCCCCTTAGGATATGGTTCTCTTCCTCGAGCTTATTAACTTGCTGCTTAAGATCCATTATTTCCTTTTGGAGTTTACCCGTGACGGTTAAAGCTCCATTCACCCATGGATGTTTCATAGGTGCGGGAGAAAAGGCAACACTCTTTTTCGTATTTTCATAAGAAAGAAATCTAGCATTGGGAGGGATGACCGAATTGGGAATTGCTGAGCTCTGAAGTTCCTCAAGCATGCATCTGGCTTGAAGATGAGAAGTAACTTCTTGATCCTCCTCCATGGCATCCACCCTTTTCAAGCTGGCCTCCATCTCTTCCTCCGTTGATGGCCCAAAGTGGTCAGCTTCGTTGTTTGCTCTTGGCCCCGGTGTCAGATGAGATACCCGGCTCTCCCCGACTGACTTTTGAGAAGACATCTTGCTCTAAATCTGCTGCAGAAACAACTCAAAACGAAAATAGAGGATTTTGTCATGGTACGGTGGTCAAAACCTTCGGGAGATTATATAATGAATGTTTACCGACCAAAAGAAGTATCGTGCAAGAAAACGAAGTCCGGAGGGCACACGAGGTGGCCATGAGGTAGGGGGCGCGCCCAAGGGGATAGGGCACGCCCTCCACCCTCAGGGATGCCTCGTGTCTCTTTCGGACTACTTTTAATTTTCATAAATTTTTAAATATTCCAAAACAAAGAAAAATTTCTATTAGAACAGTTTTGGAGCCGGTTTACCTACCGTACCACCTACCTATTCCTTTTCGGAGTCTGGAACGTTCTGTAAAGTGTCCTTTATGTACTCCTCCAGGGTTACGGTGTTAATAACATTGGTTTCAACATTTATGGAATTACCTGAGATATAATGTTTGATTCTTTGACCGTTTACCACCTTTGGATTTGTGCCTTCGGCGTTGTTGATTTTGATGGCGCCGGAACGATAGACCTCGTCGATAATGTAAGGACCTTCACATTTAGTTTTCCTGCAAAAAATCTTAAACGATAGTTGTATAGCAAAACATAATCCCCTACATTAAACTCACACTTTAGCATCCTTTTGTCATGCCATCTTTTAACTTTTTCTTTAAACAACTTGGCATTCTCATAGGCTTGGGTTTTCCATTCATCAAGCGAGATAATATTAAATAACCTCTTTTCACCAGCCAGTTTGAAATCATAATTGAGCTTTTTAATAGCCCAATATGCCTCATGTTCTAGTTTTAGAGGTAAGTGACATGCCTTTCCATAAACCATTTTATATGGAGACATACCCATAAGATTTTGATAAGTAGTTCTATAAGCCCATAATGCATCATCAAGTTTCTTGGACCAATTCTTTCTAGATCTATTAACAATCTTTTGCAAAATTAATTTAATCTCTCTATTACTCAATTCTACTTGACCACTAGACTGAGGATGATATGGAGATGCAATTCTATGATTAACATCATACTTAGCAAGCATTTTACGAAAAGCACCATGAATAAAATGTGAACCACCATCGGTCATTAAATATCTAGGGACTCCAAACCTCGGAAAAATAACTTCTTTAAGCATCTTGATAGAAGTGTTATGATCAGCACTACTAGTTGGAATAACTTCTACCCACTTAGTAACATAATCAACAACAACTAAAATATGTGTACACCCATTAGAGACTCTTGGGGAAGATCAGCCTGTTATCCCTAGTGTAACTTTTATCCGTTGAGCGACGACCCTTCCACTCAGCACCGTCGGATCACTAAGGCCGACTTTCGTCTCTGCTCGACGAAGGAAATGGTCCCATATAATCAAAGCCCCAAACATCAAATGGTTCAATAACAAATGAATAGTTCATAGGCATTTCCTGACGTCTACTAATATTACCAATTCTTTGGCATTCATCACAAGACAAGACAAACTTACAAGCATCTTTGAAAAGAGTAGGCCAATAAAAACCGGATTGCAATACCTTATGTGCAGTTCTATCTCTGGCGTGGTGTCCTCCGTAAGCCTTGGAGTGACACTTGCGTATGATATGTTCCTGTTCATGCTCAGGTACACTAGGTCTAAGAACACCGTCTACTCCTTCTTTATAAAGGTGTGGGTCATCCCAAAAGTAATGCCTCAAATCATAGAAAAACTTTTTCTTTTGCTAGTATGTGAAACTAGGTTGTATAAATTTAGCAACAATGTAATTAGCATAATCAGCATACCATGGAGTAGTACGAGAAACATTTATGACAGCTAATTGTTCATTAGGGAAGCTTTCATCGATAGGTAGTGGGTCATTAAGAACATTTTCTAATCTAGACAAGTTGTCTGCAACGGGGTTCTCAGCTCCCTTTCTATCAATAATATGCAAATCAAATTCTTGTAGCAAGAGAACCCACCTAATAAGTCTATGTTTAGCATCTTTCTTTTCCATAAGATATTTAGTAGCATCATGATCAATGTGAACAGTTACTTTGGAATCAACAATATAAGATCTGAACTTATCACAAGCAAATACAACTGCTAAAAATTCTTTTTCAGTAGTAGCATAATTTCTCTGGGCACTGTCTAGAGTTTTACTAGCATATTGGATAACATTTAATTTCTTATCAACTCTTTATCCTAGAACAGCACCAACAACATAATCACTAGCATCACGCATAATTTCAAAGGGTAAATCCCAATCAGGTGGCTGAACGATAGGTGCAAAAATCAAGGCCTTCTTAAGTATTTCAAATGCTTACACACAATCATCATCAAAAACAAAAGGAACATCTTTTTGCAAGAGATTAGTGAGAGGACTAGAAATTTTAGAGAACTCTTTAATAAACCTCCTATAGAAACCAGCATGACCAAGGAAACCTCTTCCTTTGGTGCGGACTAATACTTCACAACATCTTCCTTTGGTTTTCTCTCACCTCTTGCAGGAATTCAAGGACGTGTTCCCCGATGAGCTACCTCCGGGACCACCTCCTTTGCACAGAATTGAACACCGCATAGACCTCATCCCCGGTGCACCTCTACTGAACAAGGCACCATACCATGTCAACCCCGACGTGACAACTCATGGAAAAAGGGTATGTAATCTAGAGCTTAAGCCCATGTGTTGTTCCGGTCATACGTTTGCCTAAGAAAGATGGTACTTTTTGCATGTGTTCTGACTTTCGTCCCATTAATGCTATCATTGTTCGATATCGTCACCCTATTCCACACTTATATGATATGCTAAATGAACTTATTGTTGCAACCATTTTCTCAAAAAAATATCTTAAAAGTGGCTACTATCAAATTCACATGCAAGAAGGTGATGAATGGAAAATGGACTTCATAACAAAATTTGGTCTATATAAATGGTTTGTTATGCCTATGGGATTGTCTCAAGCACCTAGCACTTTCATGAGAGTCATGCATTATGTCCTTCGAAAATACATTGGAATTTGTGTTGTGGTCTATTTTGATGATATTTTTGTGTTTAGTGAATCTCTTGAAGACCATGTCACCCACCTTAGAGACGTCTTACAAGTTCTTAGAAATGAGCGCCTTTATGCTAACATGGAAAATGAACCTTTGTCTTATTGGGCTTGGTAGTCTCTAATAAGGGTGTTGAAGTAGATGAGTCTAAAATTGACACTATTAAAAATTGGCCACAACCAACCAATTTAGCTCAAGTGTGTAATTTCCTTGGCCTAGCCGAATTTTATCGCCGCTTTGTTAAGGATTTCCGAACTATTGCTTCACTGTTAGATGCTTTGAGCAAGAAGAATGTGCCTTTTTCTTTGGGGACCTTCCCAAGATACCGCGTTTCATGAGGTTAAATCTTTGCTTACACATGCTCCAATACTTGCCTTACCTAATTTTGACCAAACTTTTGATGTACATTGTGACGCTAGTGGCAATGGTATAGATGGCTTGTTAAGCAAGAAAAGGGACACATTGCATATTTTAGTGAGAAACTTTTTGGCGCAAAACTTAACTATCCCATCTATGACAAAGAGTTGTATGCTTTGGTTCGAGTCTTGCACGTGTGGGAGCATTATCTTCGACCACGAGAGTATGTCATACATACCTACCACGAGACGCTTAAATACCTTAAAGGTCAAACCAAGTTGAATAAAAGGCATGCCAAATGGAGTGAATTCGTTGAGTCTTTTCCTTATGTGATCAAGTACAATAAGGGTAAAGAAAATGTTATGGAAGATGTCCTTTCCTGCAAGTGCATGTTAGTTACTCAACTTGAATTGAATGTTGTTGGCTTTGAGCACATTAAAAATTTATATGCACATGATCCTCCGTTTGTGATTCCTCATGCCAAATGTCAAACTAACACTTATTGAGAGTGATAATATCTCAAGGATGGTTATCTTATGCAAGCTAACAAACTTTGTGTACCCGAGTCCTCTCTTCATTTGTTACTTTTACAAGAGGCTCACAGCAAAGGACTTATGGGACATTTCGACCATGACAAGACCTTTCTGATGCTCTCATCCAAGTAATTTTGGCCAAAGATGTTTCATGACATCGCACTCTACACCAATCAGTGCTCTACATGCCACAAAGCTAAGTCACAAGCTCAATCCCATGGATTACATATGCCACTTCCTATTCCGTACCAACCATTGGAAGATATTAGTATGGATTTTATGATTGGATTGCTGATACGTCTCCAATGTATCTATAATTTTTGAATGTTCCATGCTATTATATTATCATTCTTGGATATTTTACAATCATTTTATAGTCATTTTATATCATTTTTTGGTACTAACCTATTGACATAGTGCCCAGTGCCAATTGCTATTTTCTGCATGTTTTTTACATCGCAGTAAATCAATATCAAACGGAGTCCAAACGCAATGAAACTCCTAGAGGATTTTTTTGGGCCAGAAGAAAGCCAATGGGCCAAGGAAGCACCTGGGGGGCTGCTCGAGGGGAGCAGCACCCACCAGGGCGCGCCAGGAGGCCCAGGCGCGCCCAGGTGGGTGTTGCCCACCTCGGGTGCCCCCTGAACAACCTCTTTGCTCTATAAATACCCAAATATTCCAGAAACCCTAGGGGAGTCAACGAAATATTGATCTAGCCGTCGCAGAGTCCAGAACCACCAGATCCAATCTAGACACCATCATGGAGGGGTTCACCACTTCCATTGGTGCCTCTCCTATGATGTGTGAGTAGTTCTTTGTAGACCTAAGGGTCCGTAGTTAGTAGCTAGATGGCTTCCTCTCTCTCTGTTGATTATCAATACAATGGTCTCTTGGAGATCCATATGATGTAAGTCTTTTGGCGGTGTGTTTGTTGGGATCCGATGAACTTTGAGTTTATGATCAGATCTACGTTTTATCCATGAAAGTTATTTGAGTCTCTTTGATCTCTTATATGCGTGATTGCTTATAGCCTCATATTTCTTTTTTGATATTTGGATTTTGTTTAGCCAACTTGATCTGTTTATCTCGCAATGGGAAGAGGTGCTTTGTAGTGGGTTCAATCTTACGGCACTTGATCCCAGTGACAGAAGGGGAACCGACACATATGTATCGTTGCTACTAAGGATAACAAGATGGGATCTATATCTCCGCAATAGATAAACGGATCCCTTCTACATCATGTCATCATTATTATTGCATTACTCTGTTTTCTCATGAACTTAATAATACACTAGATGCATGCTGGATAGCGGTCGATGTGTGGATTAATAGTAGTAGATGCAGGCAGGAGTCGGTCTACTAATCTTGGATGTGATGCCTATATAATGATCATTGCCTGGATATCATCATGATTATTTGAAGTTCTATCAATTGCCCAATAGTAATTGTTTTCCCACCGTTTGCTATTTTTCTCGAGAGAAGCCACTAGTGAAACCTAGGGCCCCTGGGCCTCTTTTCATCATATTTGCCTTTGCGATCTATTTCCCTTTGCATTTATTTTCAGATCTATTAAACCAAAAATGCAAAAATACCTTGCTGCAATTTATCTGTTCCACGATCTATTTATCCTATCTACCACTTTTACCTCACGTTATTTGCCTATCTTGAGGTGCCGTATCCGGAAGGGATTGACAATCCCTTTAACACGTCGGGTTGTGAGTATTTGTTATTTGTGTGCAGGTGTTGTTTACCTGGTATGAGGAGGTTCTCCTACTGGTTCGATAACCTTGGTCTCATCACTGAGGGAAATACCTACCGTCGCTATACTGCATCATCCCTTCCTATTTGGGGAAATACCGATGTAGTTCTAGAAGACATCAAAAGGAATTTCGGGCGCCGTTGCCGGGGAGGTTCTTCAACATCAACCAGGTTCCTAATCACAAATCTCATCTCCTTGCAATTTACATTATTTGCCATTTCCCTCTCGTTTTCCTCTTCCCCACTTCCATTTTTTTTGCCATTTTATTCGCCCTCTTTTTCGTTCACTGTTTTCTCGTCAGATCATTTATTTGCTTGAACTTGTCACCATGAGTGACTTTGGTATGGCAGAAACAGATGATGGCCTCACTCCTAAAGTGGAGCGTACGGGTAATCTGGATGCCAATTGTTTTGGGGCAAGGGAATTTTATGGGAAAAGAACATATCCAAGAATTTTTCAATTGTGTCAGAAAATTAAGTCTTGATGATATTCCTATACTTAAAAGGACTAAATCTTATGCGGAAGCTATTTTGGCACTTCTTTTGAAACTTGAAACTAGATTTATTCGTACTCATCCTACCTTGCAAAGATTGTTTTATGAGTTGCCCGTTATAAAGGATCCTAAAGCTAAAAAGTTAGCCACTCTTGTTTTGATGAATAAATTTGACTACATAATAGGGGAAGCTAGGGAAATCTTTGATTTTTATGGCATGAATCATGAAAAACCCTTGATTGATGAAATTATTTATAATAGTGATAATGCTTTGAGATAACCAAATCTTTGATGAGAATCTTAAAAAGCAAGTCCCGTTTTAGATATGATCCAACAAGTTTTTAACGATGTGAATCAACACTATTCTTGGATCACCGCCGGAAATCAAAGGGGTTATGATAAAAAGCAACTTGATAGTGCTAAGGTTTCCATGGATAATGTGTTTTATGACTTATTTACAAAACCTCCCGACACAATTACCTCCAAGGGAAACAAGGATAAGAGCGACAAAACTTAGATCCTACGCGTTATGCCTAGCTAGGGACGTAAAACGATAGCGCTTGTTGGGAGGAAACCCAATGAATAAAATTTATTTTTGCCTTTTGCTTTCTGTTA
This sequence comes from Triticum aestivum, assembly GCF_018294505.1. Lineage (NCBI taxonomy): Eukaryota > Viridiplantae > Streptophyta > Magnoliopsida > Poales > Poaceae > Triticum > Triticum aestivum. The sequence continues at coordinate 299,187,643 of NC_057813.1, forward strand.
TTGAGTGTTAGCACAATTATGATACTTTTATGATTGTATTTTTTGTATTTTAATTAGTGTTTGTGCCAAGCAAGACCTTTGGGAAGACTTGGATGAAAGTTTATTTGATCTTGCTGAAAAACAGAAACTTTTGCGCTCACGAGATTCGTTGTCATTTTTTACACAAGAGTGATTTTAAGTTGATTCTTTTTTCAGAGGATTAATAGACAAATTCCTCACGTCCACCAATTTATTTCATAATTTTTTGAGTTAGATAAGTATTCTAAATGTTCAGATTTCTTCAGACTATTCTGTTTTTGACAGATTATGTTTTCTTTGCGTTGTGTGCTTGTTTTGATGATTCTATGGTTTTATTTGATGAGTTTTTGCCATAGAAAAGTTGGAATACAGTAGATATAATGCAAAAACAAAATAAGAATAGGTTTTCTACAGTACTTATAGTGGTGGTTGGTTTCTTATACTAACGGATCTCACGAAGGTTTTGTTTGAGTTTTGTGCGATTGAAATTTTCAAGTTTTGGGTTATCTTACGATGGATGAAGGAATAAGGATAAGCAAAAGGCTAAATTTGGGGATGCCCGAGACATCCCAAGATAATATTCAAAGAAGTATCAAGCAACTAAGCTTGGGGATGCCCCCGAGTGGCATCCCCGCTTTCTTCTAACGACCATCGGTATTTTACTTGAAACTATATTTTTATTCGTCACATGATATGAGTTTTACTTGGAGAGTCTTGTATGATATGATTCTTTGCTTGTTTTGCTTTGTGCTTTAAGTCTTGAATCCTTGCTTGACACACCCTTTTGAGATAGTCAAAAAAAATGCTATGCTTGCTCCCATGCTTCACTTAAATTTTTAGAGCCATGGATTTGCTCTAGTACTTCACTTATATCTTTTTTAGCACAATGTGCTTTGTTAATTTTCAAGAAATGCTCTCATCACTACAAAAAAAAAGACACATCCGTGACATTTTGGGCCGAACAAATTTTTTTTCCTGACATACTTATGACACTTCTATGACGATAAATGTGACAAAACCCGGTATCATCATAGATGTGGTGGGCTCCTACTTCTATGACAAAAAATCATGACAGAAAATGGGCTTTTCATCCTGGGCGGGCCAGAGACGCAGCTGCATGACATTCTTTGAGCCGTACATGACGGAAAAAACCATGGTAGAAGCGAGGGTGAGGAAAATTTCGGGGAGTTCCCGGTTACGGTGGGTGGTCAGGGGCCGAGCGATGCGTGTTTCTCTCATACACGTACGCGTGTGTGTGTGAGGCATTGGGCTCTAACTGAACCCGAGCGAGGCGTTGCCTAACTGAACCTGAGTGATTGCATTGCAGCAATGCGTTACTGAACCCGAGCAATCGATCGATGGCTGTTAACTGAACCCGATTGAGCGATTCCTTCGTTACTGCTGCTAACTGAAGCCGGTCGATGCTGCCTCTGGATGAACAGTGAGCGTTGCTGGGGGGGGGGTTGGATGAACAGTGAGCGGTGGGGGTGGATGAACAGGACCCCGTGGTGTTGCCTTTGGATGAACAGGACCCCGATCGATCGAGCCAATTGGGGCTAGATGAACAAGACCCCGTGGAGGGCTGGATGAATAGGACGACCCCGTGGAGGGTTGGATAAATAGTAGACGGTGGAGGGGTGGATGAGCAGTAGCCCATGGAGGGGTGGTTGAACATGAGCCAGTGGAGAGGGCTGGTTGAACAGTAGCCGGTGGAGTAGTTCACGGTGGATGCTGGATGAAACAGGAGCCCATGGATGAACCGTCGCAGGTGGAGGCTGGAGGAGGTCGACGGTGGATGATGGAGGCTGGAGGAGGTCGATGGTGGAGATGAACAGTATCTCATGGAGTCCCATTTTGCGGTACCCCACACCCCTCCACATGAACACGACCCCCGTTTCGACTGTAGTGCTCCAACACAAGTCTGTTTCCTCCGTTTTGCGGTACACCACACCCCTCTTGATCAACAGGACCCCGTTTCGACCGTAGGAGGTCCAACACAAGTCCGTTTCCTCCATTTTGCGGTACGCCAGACCCCTCCCGATGAACAGGATCTCGTTTCGAATGTGGTCGGTCGAACACAAGGCCGTTTCCTCCGTTCTGCGGTACGTTAGACCTCGTTTCCATCGGCTGTTCCGTCCAAGCCAGTTGGACCCCACGCGTTTCATTGCCTCCCGATGAAGACGAAGCATTCCGTTGCCTCCCGATGAACATGATGCATTCTGTTGCCTCCCCATGAACACGATGATGACACAGTTTCTCCGTTCTGACCCAGCCATGTACACGAGCCCTGGCCGTACGTATGCGCGAGTAGGCGTTCGAGACCCCGCACGTATGTACGTACGTGGCCGTATTTTCTTTCTTGCACATTAGCCGCTGTACATACGTGTACATGCTACGTACGCGCCTCTACTATGACACATGCGCTTCTCTACATCGACCAGTATGTACGTACACGTTCGCGACCAAAATGACAACACTATGTACGCTTCGACCAGGTGGATCCCGACTGTCAGACACTTCCTTGCGTGCGAAGATGTAGCTGGTGGATCCCAGCAGTCAGGAGGGCGAATCATTTTTTTGCCCGGACGCACTTCCTTTCGTGCGAAGATGTAGCTGGTGTGTCCCAGCAGTCAGGGGGGAAATGTTTTTTTCGCGAGGTGGCCCGTCCGGTGGGTCCCTGTTGTCAGGTGGAGGCATAATTATTTTGCGCGTAATAAGGAGGCGCTTCCTTGCGGCCGTCGTGGACCCAGCTGTCAACCTCTCCACGTACAGTACTCTTCCGATGGAAGTTGTTCCTTGACCACGTTAACCACGCCGCGCGGAGAGCACCAGGACGGTGGACGATGGTGAGGCCTAGGAAGGGGACGACATGGAGCCGGGGAAGATGCGGCAGCGGAAACCCGCGCGGAAAGGAGTACGAGGGTTCACTGGTTCGGCTGCGGTGTGAGGCTGCCGTCGCCGCAGGGCCTGACCAGCGATGGGAATAGTAGGGGGCGGTGAGGCCTTCGCGGTAGCACAACCGTCCACGGGAGGTAGGAGCATGCGGCACGACCTGCGCTACTTTGGGCGGCTGGAGCAAGAAGACCAGAGGTTGAAGAAGCACTACGGCCATTGGATGGACATCGTACGATCACTGGATCTAGAATCGTTCATATTGACTAAGTTGACAAAGCCCTCCGTCCCCGTCAACTTAGTAGGCCCACAAGTCAGCCTCCCACCAAGGTGGGTCCCAGCTAACAGGGGGAGTATTCATTTTTTTGTGCATAATAAGGAGGCACTTCCGGTGGGTCTGAGCTGACAGCGGGGGGAATGTTTTTTCGCAAAATACGGTGGCCCGTCCGGTGGGTCCCAACAGTCAGGGGGGAAACGTTTTTTTTTTCACGAAATACGGTGGCCCGTCAGGTGGGTACCTGCTGTCAGGTGGAGGAATAATTATTTTCCGCGTAATAAGGAGGCACTTCCTTGCGGCTGCCGTGGACCCAGCTGTCAGCCTCTCCACGTACAGTACTCCTCCGATGGAAGTCGGTCATTGACCACATTGACCACGCCGCGCTAAGAGCACCACGGCGGTGGACGATGACGAGGCCTAGGAAGGGGACGATGTGGAGCCGGGGAAGAAGCGGCAGTGGATGCTCACGCGGATCGGAGTATGATGGTTCACTGGTTCGGCTGCGGTGTGAGGCTGCTGTCGCCGCAGAATAACAGGGTGTGTGGGTGAGTGGAGGGATGGCCTGGCCAGCGGTGAGAGTGGTATGGGGGCAGTGAGGCCTCCGCGGCAGCACATCCGGCCAAGGGAGGCAGGAGTAGGCGGCACGACCGACGCTGCTTTGGGCGGCTGGAGCAAGAAGACCAGAGGTTGAAGAAGCATTGTGGCTGTTGGATGGACATCATACCATCACTAGAGTATTGACTAAGTTGACAAAGCCCTCTTTCCCCGTCAACTTAGTAGGCCCACAAGTCAGCCACCCACTATGTTGGGGTCCCAGCTAGCAGGGGGTATTCATTTTTTTGTGCGTAATAAGGAAGCACTTCCTTGCGTGCGAGGATATAGCTGGTGGGTCCGACCTGTTAGCAGGGGGGGCGACGTATTTTTCGCGAAATACAGAGGCCCTTCCTGTGGGTCCTAGCTGTCAGGTGGAGGAATCATTATTTTGCACGTAATAAGGAGGCATTTCCTTGTGTGCGGCCGTGGACCCAGCTGTCAGCCTCTCCACGTACAGTACACTTCCGATGGATGTCATTCATTGACCACATTGACCAGGACGCGCCAAGAGAACCATGGCGGTGGACGATGGTGAGGCCTAGGAAGGGAACGACACGGAGCCAGGGAATACTCGGCAGTTGTTTCCCACGCGGAGGAGTACGAGGGTTTACTGGTTCGTCTGCCATTCCCAGAGAATAACAGCAGGTGTGGGTGAGTAGAGGGATGGCTAGGCCAGCGATGGGAGTACGGTGGGGCCGTGAGGCCTACGCGGCAGCATAGCTGGCTGCGGGAGGAGGGAGCAGGCAGTCCCATCGACGCTTGTTTGAGCGGCTGGAGCGGGAAGAGTAGAGATTGAAGAAGCACGACAGCCGTTGGATGGACATCCAACAGTCACTGCTCTCGTGTGTTGACCAAGTTGACAGGGCGTTGCGTGTGCGCCAACCTTTTTTTTAGGAAAGCATACGCGTCAACCTGTAGTAGGCGCACAAGTCAGCCACAAATGTGTGGAAAACAGCATACAACCCATGTGCCATTATTTCTAATTATGTACCGCCCATTTGCTAATTCTTAAGAATTTTTTTGGAGCCCATCTTCTTTTTGTTAGCATTGCACCCCATATTGTGGCCACGGTTAAAAAGTATATGAAATTTTGCATATTTCGGTGCTGTCAACTGTTTTGAATCCCGAACTATCGATTCACATTCAAACTATTTTAAAAAATAATTTATATAAATATAAAATCCAAATAATTGTCCATGCATAAAAATCAATGGAATTTAAAAATGTACAACCCATTTCTGGGCAAACCGAATGAAACTCTCCTCGTCTTGAAAGATTTGCAGCCCAGCAAGGCTGATAAAGCAAGTAGGCCTCGTATGGGTATTTCTTTTAAAAAAATAGAACTGGGCTAGCCATTTTTAGCAAGAAAAAAACACAACTGGGCTCATGATGTGGTAAACATAAATAAAACCCTGGCTAGACGGGCCACAGCCCCTACATAGCCCCATTGTTACCTTGATCCGTCGCTAAAACTAGTATAAATAACAACCGCTTGTTCCTCAAAAAAAAAACTGCACGACCTGCTGGGTCCCTGGTGTCAGCCGCTCGTAGTGTGATTCTCTCGTTTATTGACTACGTTGACAATGGCATGAGCCCCAGATGTCCAACCATTAGGAGGAACCATATTTTTGAGCTTGTAATATAGAGGCACTTGCTTGCGTACTGCCATGACGCTGTTGGGTCCCTACTATCATCCTCTCCACGTACAATCATCTCCTTGTTCCTCTCGGTTGTTGACGACGTTGACAACGCAAGAGGGCAGCGCACCGCGCACGGCGAGCGAACCAAGGCCGGAAGGCGGAGGACGACGGCGAGGCCTCGGACGGAACGAACAGGAGCTGTGGAAGATGCGCCGGTCCAGTCGCAGGCAGAGGGGTGTACGAGAGTTGACTGGTTCGGGTGCGGGTGTGTGTTGGGGTTGACATCGCCAGAGAATAACAGGACGTGTGGGGGAATAGAGGGAGGGACTGGCCAACATTGGAGGATACATACGGTAGGGCAGCGGAGGCGCAACCAGCCATGGGAGGCGGGAGCAGGCGGAGCCGACGAGGTGGTTTGGTTTGGGCGGCTGGAGGAAGAAGAAGACAAGAGATAGAAGATACACGACAGATGTTGGATGTCAATCCTACGACTGGTAGGTAGAATTGTTTGTTGACTGGCTAGTAAGTCGGCACCACCTTGGATAGGCTATTTCCTCGCAGGTCCCAAATGTCAGAATCCAAATTTGTCATGGTCATGCAGCCTTTTCTATGAAAATTTACAACCCATTTGATGTGCTAGTTCGAAATAAGTTTGTGGGTGCTGGTGGGGGCTAATCACTTGGCTTCTGTAATGCACAGTGAGCTCAAGCAGTCGGCGAGAGTGATGTTATTTTCCTTGGTTGGGATTTGTTACAATATTTCACTCTAAATTAAACGAATGGCAAGCCATTTGCCTTGTTTCGAAGAAAATATGTCAGTCACAACTGAGTTGAAAAGGGCAAGAACATCTAACTCCAACTTACAAACTGTACAAAAGCACGAGGGTTAATTGTTCATCAGGTTTACAAAAAAACCAGGTTGAAAAGGGCAACAACATCTAACTCTAGCACTGTTTTCGGTAGTCAGAGTCAAATGGATCAGTCAAGTCCATAGAATGAACATCCTGGGTCATAAAATTTACTGGATTATGACCACAATATGTTGTAAATAGAAGCCCGACAAGTTTAGAAGCTCTTTTGCCCACGTGAAACTCCTTTTTTTGCTCTTCGACATACCCATTCGTCAAAACCATGCTGTTGATAAACTTAAGCCTGATGGACAATAGTAACCTCGCATTCAGCAGGAAGAATGTGACAAATCTAGTGTCTGCATGGTTGGCTACATATCGTTCTAGTGTTATTGTCTTCAATCGAATCTCATGAGAAGTAAGAAAATCCCGATGCTTACAAATCCACCGATTGGTTATAACTTTCTTACCCCGTCCTGTTGCCTAAATAGACATGAAGATTGAAAACAGTTAAGGTCTAAAAAAAGAGTGTCGAAAGAGCAATAGCTGAACGGTTAATTCTAGTACACTATATGCGGGCTTCCAATGTGCGTGAAATTATCACCTTTATATGCAACTTCTCCAGACATGGAAAGCATTGCAACAAGCCAATAATCTTGTTCAGATCAAAACTATTCATTTGGATATATAAGATCTTGACAGAATCCAGCACCATTGATAGGCCATCCATGGAGAAACTCTTCATTGACCATAGAACATAATATTAGTACAAAATGTGTACTCCAAGATGATATATAACTTATGCGCAGAAATTTAAAATGCAGCTTATGGTTACAAGTGTATATGATAATATAAAGTACCTGAAGAACTATGGAGCCAAAACCATATTGAAATGAGCATAGAGATCATGTATTACACCCAAGGTCTCCAGTCTAGGCGCAGAGAGGACGGTTATTTGCAATGGTGAATAACTAGAATCAAGGATCAACCTTTGAAGTGAAGGGGCATCTTGGATGATGAGCTGCCTTCTATCAAAATAAATTCCAATTCTTACAAGGTTAGGCGACTTTATTTGGAGACAACCAATTCTAACTGTGAAAACAAGCACCAAGCACTCCAGGGCAGGGCAACTAGAGTGGATGATGCTGTGCAATGAGGCCTCCGATATACGAACCCGCACAAGTGAAAGTTTCTTGAGAAATGGGATCGAAGGTTTGTACCAGATTGTCTGGTAGGTAGCACAGCGCAAAGGTGGTGGTGTGGAGAGAGGAAGAAAACTGCGAGATGGACATTAGTGCTGAGGGCACAAGTACATGGCATTCGATATGTGGTATGTGATTTCCAGGGGAATAGTAGAACTCAAGCAGCTGTAGTTCTGTGAATTCAGGGAATTTCAGCCAGGCGTCCACCGTGCAGGGCATGGTATGCTTGCTCACGTAGCATGAAGGGATGCAGAGGCTTTGAATGGAGCCCTGTTGGGAGGAGATGATGGCTTTGGGGATTTCAAAATCATTGAAGAGAGATAGCTCACGACAGTCGAGATTAAGGGGCACGAAGTGCCATAGAGGGCGCCACCTAATTGAGAGGACTTGGGTGCGGTAGCAATCCTTGGTGGGGAGAAGCGAGATGATCTCCCCAAGGACGGCATCCGGGAGATCACTGATGTGGTCCACCCGAGATTCTACGGGTTCTTGGGATCTGGTGGGGGCGGGGTCGCCGCTTCTCCCCGAGCTGCCAGGTGCGGGATCTACAACTGGCGTCGCCGCTGGCGGGAGCCTCATCTTCTTGGTGCTGGGGTCAGCCGACTCCAGTTTCCTCGAGGGTGTTGCGTCGCGCTCATGGATTTTTGAGCAGAGTAACAAATGACGAGCCTAGTTGTAGTGCGAGTGAAGAAGAAGGGGAGCTGGGGTTTTTCTGTAGTAGTGAGGAAGAAGGGGAGCTGGGGTTTTCTGTAGGAGTGAGGTGAGGAATTTGGGGGTACGAGTGGAGCGAGCTGAAATGAGGTGGGTGGTGTTGGGGAACGTAGCAGAAATTCAAAATTTTCCTACGTGTCACCAAGATCTATCTATGGAGAAACCAGCTACGAGTAGAAGGAGAGTGCATCTACATACCCTTGTAGATCGCTAAGCGGAAGCGTTCAAGTGAACGGGGTTGATGGAGTCGTACTCGTCGTGATTCAGATCACCGATGATCCTAGTGCCGAACGGACGGCACCTCCGCGTTCAACACACGTACAGCTCGACGATGTCTCCCACGCCTTGATCCAACAAGGAGAGAGGGAGAGGTTGAGGAAGACTCCATCCAGCAGCAGCACAACGGCGTGGTGGTGATGGAGGAGCGTGGCAATCCTGCAGGGCTTCGCCAAGCACCTACGGGAGAGGAGGAGGTGTCACGGGAGGGAGGGAGGCGCCAAGGGCTCAGGTATGGATGCCCTCCCTCCCCTCCACTATATATAGGGGCAGGGGAGAGGGGGGAGGCGCAGCCTTGCCCCTTCCTCCAAGAAAGGGGTGCGGCCAAGAGGGGGGGAAGGAGTCCATCCTCCCCAAGGCACCTCGGAGGTGCCTTCCCCCTTGAGGACTCTTCCCTCTAGGGTTCCCTAGGCGCATGGGCCTCTTGGGGCTGGTGCCCTTGGCCCATGTAGGCCAAGGCGCACCCCCTACAGCCCATGTGGCCCCCCGGGGCAGGTGGCCCCACCCGGTGGGCCCCCGGGACCCTTCCGGTGGTCCCGGTACAATACCGATGACCCCGAAACTTGTCCCGATGGCCGAAACAGGACTTCCTATATATAAATCTTTACCTCCGGACCATTCCGGAACTCCTCGTGACGTCCGGGATCTCATCCGGGACTCCGAACAACATTCGGTAACCACATACAAGCTTCCTTTATAACCCTAGCGTCATCGAACCTTAAGTGTGTAGACCCTACGGGTTCGGGAGACATGCAGACATGACCGAGACGTTCTCCGGTCAATAACCAACAGCGGGATCTGGATACCCATGTTGGCTCCCACATGTTCCACGATGATCTCATCGGATGAACCACGATGTCAAGGACTCAATCGATCCCGTATACAATTCCCTTTGTCTAGCGGTATTTTACTTGCCCGAGATTCGATCGTCGGTATACCGATACCTTGTTCAATCTCGTTACCGGCAAGTCTCTTTACTCGTTCCGTAACACATCATCCCGTGATCAACCCCTTGGTCACATTGTGCACATTATGATGATGTCCTACCGAGTGGGCCCAGAGATACCTCTCCGTTTACACGGAGTGACAAATCCCAGTCTCGATCCGCATAAAACAATAGATACTTTCGGAGATACCTGTAGTGCACCTTTATAGTCACCCAGTTACGTTGTGACGTTTGATACACCCAAAGCACTCCTACGGTATCCAGGAGTTACACGCTCTCATGGTCAAAGGAAGAGATACTTGACATTGGCAAAGCTCTAGCAAACGAACTACACGATCTTTTGTGCTAGTCTTAGGATTGGGTCTTGTCCATCACATCATTCTCCTAATGATGTGATCCCGTTATCAACGACATCCAATGTCCATAGCCAGGAAACCATGACTATCTGTTGATCACAACGAGCTAGTCAACTAGAGGCTCACTAGGGACATATTGTGGTCTATGTATTCACACGTGTATTACGATTTCCGGATAATACAGTTATAGCATGAATAAAAGACTATTATCATGAACAAAGAAATATAATAATAACACTTTTATTATTGCCTCTAGGGCATATTTCCAACAGTCTCCCACTTGCACTAGAGTCAATAATCTAGTTCACATCACCATGTGATTAACACTGATAGGTCACATCACCATGTGACCAACATCCAAAGAGTTTACTAGTGTCACTAAACTAGTTCACATCATCATGTGATCAAGACTCAATGAGATCTGGGGTTTGGTCATGTTCTGCTTGTGAGAGAGGTTTTAGTCAACGGGTCTGAACCTTTCAGATCCGTGTGTGCTTTACAAATCTCTATGTCATCTCCTAGATGTAGCTCCCACGTTCTATTTGGAGCTATTCCAAATAACTGTTCTACTTGGAGCTATTCTAAATTGTTGCTCCATTATACGTATCCGGTATCTCTACTCAGAGCTATCCGGATAGGTGTTAAGCTTGCATCGACGTAACCCTTTACGACGAACTCTTTTACCACCTCCATAATCGAGAAAATTCCTTAGTCCACTAGTTACTAAGGATAACTTTGACCGCTGTCCTGTGATCCATTCATGGATCACTCTTGTACCCCTTGACTGACTCATGGCAAGGCACACTTCAGGTGCGGTACACAGCATAGCATACTGAAGAGCCTACGTCTCAAGCATAGGGGACGACCTTCGTCCTTTCTCTCTATTCTGCCGTGGTCGAGCTTTAAGTCTTAACTTCGTACCTTACAACTCAGGCAAGAACTCCTTCTTTGACTGGTCCATCTTGAACACCTTCAAGATCATGTCAAGGTATGTGCTCATTTGAAAGTACCATTAAGCGTTTTGATCTATCCTTATAGATCTTGATGCTCAATGTTCAAGCAGCTTAATCCAGGCTTTCCATTGAAAAACACTTTCAAATAACCCTATATGCTTTCCAGAAATTCTACATCATTTCTGATCAAACATATACTCATCAGAAATTCTATAGTGCTCCCACTCACTTCTTTGGAAATACAAGTTTCTCATAAACTTTGTATAGACCCAAAATCTTTGATCATCTTATCAAAGCGTACATTCCAACTCCGAGATGCCTACTCCAGTCCTTAGAAGGATCGCTGGAGCCAGCATACCTTTTAGCATCCTTAGGATCGACAAAAACTTTCTGATTGTATTACATACAACCTTTCCTCACGAAAACCGGTAAGGAAACTCGTTTTGACATCCATCTGCCAGATTTCATAAATACAGCTAATGCTAACATGAATCCGATGGACTTTAAGCATCGCTATGGATGAGAAAATCTCATCGTAGTCAACTCCTTGAACTTGTGAAAAAGAAAAAAAACTCTTCGCCACAAGTCGAGCTTCATGGACGGTGACATTACCGTCCACGTTCGTCTTCTTCTTAAAGATCCATTTATCTCAATGGCTTGCCGATCATCGGGCAAGTCCACCAAAGTCTATGCTTTGTTCTGATACATGGATCCTATCTCGGATTTCATGGCTTCTAACCATTTGTTGGAATTTGGGCCCACCGTTGCTTCTCCATAGCTCCTAGGTTCATTGTTGTCTAGCAACATGACCTTCAAGACAGGATTACTGTACCACTCTGAAGTAGTACGTATCCTTGTCACCCTACGAGGTACGGCAGTGACTTGATCCGAAACTTCATGATCATTATCATAAGCTTCTACTTCAATTGGTGTAGGTGCCACATGAACAACTTCCTGTGCCCTGATACACACTGGTTGAAGTGATGGTTCAATAACCATATCAAGTCTCCACCATCCTCCCACTCAACTCTTTCGAGAGAAACCTTTCCTCGAGAAAGGACCCGATTCTAGAAACAATTCATATTGCTTTCGGATCTGAGACAGGAGGTATACCCAACTCGTTTTGGGTGTCCTATGAAGATGCATTTTATCCGCTTTGGGTTCGAGCTTAATCCTGAAACTTTTTCACATAAGCGTCGTAGCCCCAAACCTTTAAGAAATGACAACTTAGGTTTCTCTAAACCATAATTCAAATGGTGTCGTCTCAACGGAATTACGTGGTGCCCTGTTTAAAGTGAATGTGGTTGTCTCTAATGCTAACCCATGAACGATAGTGGTAATTCGATAAGAGACATCATGGTACGCACCATATCCAATAGGGTGCAACTATGATGTTCGGACACACCATCACACTATGGTGTTCCAGGCGGTATTAATTGCGAAACAATTTCCACAATGTCTTAATTGTGTGCCAAAACTCGTAACTCAGATATTCATCTCTATGATCATATCATAGACATTTTATCCTCTTGTCACAATGATCTTCTACTTCACTCTGAAATTATTTGAACCATTCAATAATTCAGACTTGTGTTTCATCAAGTAAATATTCTCAACATCTACTCGAATCATCTGTGAAGTAAGAACATAACGATATTCACTGCATGCCTCAGCACTCATTGGACTGCACACATCAAAATGTGTTACTTCCAATAAGTTGCTATCTTGTTCCATCTTACTGAAAACGAGGCTTTTCAGTCATCTTGCCCATGTGGTATGATTTGCATATCTCAAGTGATTCATAATCAAGTGAGTCCAAACGATCCATCTGCATGGAGTTTCTTCATGCGTATACACCAATAGACATGGTTCGCATGTCTCAAACTTTTCAAAAACGAGTGAGTCCAAAGATCCATCAACATGGAGCTTCTTCATGCGTTTTATACCATTATGACTTACATGGCAGTGCCACAAGTAAGTGGTACTATCATTACTATCTTATATCTTTTGGCATGAAAATGTGTATCCCTACGATCAAAATTCAATAAACCATTCCTTTAGGTGCAAGAGCACTTATTCAGGTTTAATACTAATCTTGATGGTAGAGGGAGCGTGCGATGTTAGATCACATCAAACTTGGAAACACTTCCAACACGTATCGTCAGCTCACCTTTAGCTAGTCTCCGTTTTATTCCGTAGCTTTTATTTCGAGTTACTAACACTTAGCAACCGAACCGGTATCTAATACCCTGGTGCTACTAGGAGTACTAGTAAAGTACACATTAACATAATGTATATCCAATATACTTCTATCGACCTTGCCAGCCTTCTCATCTACCAAGTATCTAGGGTAATCTTGCTCCAGTGGTTGTTCCCCTTATTACAGAAGCACTTAGTCTCGGGTTTGGGTTCAACCTCGGGTTTCTTCATTGGTGCACCAGCTGATTTGCCGTTTCATGAAGTATCCCTTCTTTCCCTTGCCCTTCTTGAAACTAGTGGTTTCATCAACCATCAACAATTGATGCTCCTTCTTGATTTCTACTTTCGCGGTGTCAAACAACGCGAATACCTCAAGGATCATCATATCTATCCCTGATATGTTATAGTTCATCACGAAGCTCTAGCAGCTTGGTGGCAATGACTTTGGGGAAACATCACTATCTCATCTGGAAGATCAACTCCCACTCGATTCAAGTGATTGTTGTACTCAGACAATCTGAGCACAAGCTCAACGATTGAGCTTTTCTCCCTTAGTTTGCAGGCTAAGAAAATCGTCGGAGGTCTTATACCTCTTGACGTGGGCACGAGCCTGAAATCCCAATTTCAGCCCTCGAAACATCTCATATGTTCCGCGATGTTTCGAAAAACGTCTTTGGTGCCTCTACTTAAACCATTTAACTGAACTATCACGTAGTTATCAAAACGTGTATGTCCGATGTTCGCAACATCCACAAACGACGTTTGGGGTTCAGCACACTGAGCGGTGCATTAAGGACATAAGCTTTCTACTGTCCGCATAATTGCTACTTTCAACTTTCAACTATATTTTCTCTAGGAACATATCTAAAACAGTAGAACTAAAGCGCGAGCTACGACATAATTTGCAAAAGGTCTTTTGACTATGTTCAGGATAATTAAGTTCATCTTATGAACTCCCACTCAGATAGACATCCCTCTGGTCATCTAAGTGATTACATGATCCGAGTCAACTAGGCCGTGTCCGATCATCACGTGAGACGGACTAGTCATCATCGGTGAACATCTTCATGTTGATCGTATCTACTATACGACTCATGCTCGACCTTTCGGTCTCCGTGTTCCGAGGCCATGTCTGCACATGCTAGGCTCGTCAAGTTAACCCTAAGTGTTTTCGCTGTGTAAAACTGTCTTACACCCGTTGTATGTGAACGTAAGAATCCATCACACCCGATCATCACGTGGTGCTTAGAAGCGACGAACTGTAGCAACGGTGCACAGTTAGGGGAGAACACTTCTTGAAATTTTGTAAGGGATCATCTTATTTACTACCGTCGTCCTAAGTAAACAAGATGCATAAACATAATAAACATCACATGCAATTATATAGTTGTGACATGATATGGCCAATATCATATAGCTCCATTGATCTCCATCTTCGGGGCTCCATGATCATCTTGTCACCGGCATGACACCATGATCTCCATCATCATGATCTCCATCATCGTGTCTTCATGAAGTTGTCACGCCAACGACTACTTCTACTTCTATGACTAACGCGTTTAGCAATAAAGTAAAGTAGTTTACATGGCGTTCTTCAATGACACGCAGGTCATACAAAAAATAAAGACAACTCCTATGGCTCCTGCCGGTTGTCATACTCATCGACATGCAAGTCGTGAATCCTATTACAAGAACATGATCAATCTCATACATCACATATCATTCATCACATTCTTTTGGCCATATCACATCACATAGCATACCCTGCAAAAACAAGTTAGACGTCCTCTAATTGTTGTTTGCATGTTTTACGTGGCTGCTATGGGTTTCTAGCAAGAACGTTTCTTACCTACGCAAGACCACAACGTGATATGCCAATTGCTATTTACCCTTCATAAGGACCCTTTTCATCGAATCCGTTCCGACTAAAGTGGGAGAGACTGGCACCCGCTAGCCACCTTATGAACCAAGTGCATGTCAATCGGTGGAACCTGTCTCACGTAAGAGTACGTGTAAGGTCGGTCCGGGCCGCTTCATCCCACAATACCGTCGAAACAAGATTGGACTAGTAACGGTAAGCATATTGAACAACATCAACGCCCACAACTACTTTGTGTTCTACTCGTGCAAAGAATCTACGCAATAGACCTAGCTCATGATGCCACTGTTGGGGAACGTAGCAGAAATTCAAAATTTTCCTACGCGTCACCAAGATCTATCTATGGAGAAACCAGCTACGAGTAGAAGGAGAGTGCATCTACATACCCTTGTAGATCGCTAAGCGGAAGCGTTCAAGTGAACGGGGTTGATGGAGTCGTACTCGTCGTGATTCAGATCACCGATGATCCTAGTGCCGAACGGACGGCACCTCCGCGTTCAACACACGTACAGCTTGACGATGTCTCCCACGCCTTGATCCAGCAAGGAGAGAGGGAGAGGTTGAGGAAGACTCCATCCAGCAGCAGCACAACGGCGTGGTGGTGATGGAGGAGCGTGGCAATCCTGCAGGGCTTCGCCAAGCACCTACGGGAGAGGAGGAGGTGTCACGGGAGGGAGGGAGGCGCCAAGGGCTCAGGTATGGATGCCCTCCCTCCCCTCCACTATATATAGGGGCAGGGGAGAGGGGGGAGGCGCAGCCTTGCCCCTTCCTCCAAGAAAGGGGTGCGGCCAAGAGGGGGGGAGGAGTCCATCCTCCCCAAGGCACCTCGGAGGTGCCTTCCCCCTTGAGGACTCTTCCCTCTAGGGTTCCCTAGGCGCATGGGCCTCTTGGGGCTGGTGCCCTTGGCCCATGTAGGCCAAGGCGCACCCCCTACAGCCCATGTGGCCCCCCGGGGCAGGTGGCCCCACCCGGTGGGCCCCCGGGACCCTTCCGGTGGTCCCGGTACAATACCGATGACCCCGAAACTTGTCCCGATGGCCGAAACAGGACTTCCTATATATAAATCTTTACCTCCGGACCATTCCGGAACTCCTCGTGACGTCCGGGATCTCATCCGGGACTCCGAACAACATTCGGTAACCACATACAAGCTTCCTTTATAACCCTAGCGTCATCGAACCTTAAGTGTGTAGACCCTACGGGTTCGGGAGACATGCAGACATGACCGAGACGTTCTCCGGTCAATAACCAACAGCGGGATCTGGATACCCATGTTGGCTCCCACATGTTCCACGATGATCTCATCGGATGAACCACGATGTCAAGGACTCAATCGATCCCGTATACAATTCCCTTTGTCTAGCGGTATTTTACTTGCCCGAGATTCGATCGTCGGTATACCGATACCTTGTTCAATCTCGTTACCGGCAAGTCTCTTTACTCGTTCCGTAACACATCATCCCGTGATCAACCCCTTGGTCACATTGTGCACATTATGATGATGTCCTACCGAGTGGGCCCAGAGATACCTCTCCGTTTACACGGAGTGACAAATCCCAGTCTCGATCCGCATAAAACAATAGATACTTTCGGAGATACCTGTAGTGCACCTTTATAGTCACCCAGTTACGTTGTGACGTTTGATACACCCAAAGCACTCCTACGGTATCCAGGAGTTACACGCTCTCATGGTCAAAGGAAGAGATACTTGACATTGGCAAAGCTCTAGCAAACGAACTACACGATCTTTGTGCTAGCTTAGGATTGGGTCTTGTCCATCACATCATTCTCCTAATGATGTGATCCCGTTATCAACGACATCCAATGTCCATAGCCAGGAAACCATGACTATCTGTTGATCACAATGAGCTAGTCAACTAGAGGCTCACTAGGGACATATTGTGGTCTATGTATTCACACGTGTATTACGATTTCCTGATAATACAGTTATAGCATGAATAAAAGACTATTATCATGAACAAAGAAATATAATAATAACACTTTTATTATTGCCTCTAGGGCATATTTCCAACAGGTGGGAGCGAGGAGGAAGAAGAGCACCCAGGTTTTTTTGGGGGGCGGTGTGCTGGGTGTGGGTAGCGCCTCTCATTTAGTAAATATATGGGCTTTTGAATTGATTTTACTATTTACTAGTGTGGATGGGCTGTTTTGTCTTGGGCCCAGAGGAACAATTACTACTAGTACAATGGAGACACTCTATAGCTACCCAGAAAAACAATTACTACTAGTACAGTGGATACAATACTGCTTCTGGCTCCTCCTAGGTCAATGAAACGTCTCCCTCTACTGAATGCCGTTATACTTTTGTTCATCGACATGCGGGCCATGCAGCGCGCGGTCCCAAATGTCATCCACCAAATTAGAAGACATTATGCAGGCGAAGAGTCACCCTGTTCGTTGTGCGGCAGTAACGAGCCGTCGTATCACAAAACCCCACCCCCCGCAGTCTAAGTTTGACGGACGAAGCAACCATCATTTCACTATTCGCTGAATCCCCTTCTCCCTCACCGTCTTCAAGAAAGGCAACACTCGCATCTGCCACTGTTCTTCTCTCCCAACGAAGGGAAGGTAAGCGGATCCGTGATGTTGGTATATTTTCATTCAGAGAAGAAAAGAACTTTTGCAAAGTAGTAACCGATCCTCACTTTTTTTTGTTTCATTGTCATTGCGATTGTGTTTTCCTTTCAGTGGTCTCCTAGTATTTGTCAGTTTCATGATGGACCAAGGAGAACCAGACAAAGATCTGCCGATATTGGAGCAGACGCAGGAGGCTGATCCCCACGAGACAAAGAGCTGCAAGAAGATGGAGGCAGCCACCGAGCCGACCCCAGATACGCTCACGGCCACTACTGAGATGGTCAATGCCCCGTTTGAGGTTACATCCCCTGTGGCACTGCAGGAGCAGTTTCCCCCCTTCGAGGATGTGTCCCCCCACGCTGAGCTGCCCAAAGTGATTTTCTTCTTTGCAGATCTCGATTGTGGTTTTTCATCTAAGTATGTGGTGATGAATAATGCAAAAATTTATTAGCTTCGATGCCATGCTATAAATAGTGGTTTAAATAACTTGTGTTTCTTATACTGGAAAGTAATTCAAAATTTGTTTCTTTTTCAATTAGAGCCCTGATGCAGACAAGGATTGTGTGGTTGTACATGTCACTCGCTATGAGGCGGATGACCTGAATATAGGCACTGGGAAAACTGAGTTCTTAGGGTGTTGGATCCTGGAAGCCATTTGCGGTTATACCAATGAAGAGTTGTATTCTAGCCTCAATGTTGTCAGGTGTGTTGTCCAGGGTGTACTTAAGCACAAGAAGTTCAAAGCTACTCCTTCGTTTGTGAGGCATACTGTTCTTGTCAAGCTTACGCATGAAGATGACGTGGAATGCCTCCACAAACAAGTTTACCAGTGGCAAGGCCACAAGGTTGTCTTCATGAAGGTTCACAGGATTGAGATGCTGCGGGACGTCCTCGATGATGTTCATGGCAAGGTCCATCTTGTGTCTAGCCCAAATTAGATCGAGGCATGAAATATTTTCCCCAGCTAGTGTTTAATAGTAGTTTGGATTGTGTCTAATTATCCGAAGCTTGCCTGTTATCGAGCTCTCTGGGGCCAGTACTCTGTTTGAATCCGTCTATGGGAACTGCTGCTACTTTTGTGTGCCCGTGAATGATGTGTGAACCATCATAATTGTTGCAGAAACAGATGCATCCTCACTAGTTTTTTCATGAATATGGCATGGTAATACATAAGTTGTCACGATTTATCATACGAGCAGTGTTTTTTGATGAAATAGAGCACTCGTTCGAGAACTGTGCACTGACGTATACATAAGTACTTGTAAACACTGTTGGTGCTACCCCACTTGTAAGCAGTTGTGCAAAACACGGCACATTGGCTCAGCTCGCTTCAACACTAGGCTATCGACCGGCTAACAATCAACAATCTGCTGTGTGACATATAAGCAACTATGTATCTTGTTACAGTGGTTCATGCAGTTAACTAAGGCCACAATGTAAATTCCAAATGTTCACACGCTAGTCCAGCGCTCATGTGGAACACTCACATTAAACTCGTCTTCATAAAAAACTTGAAAAGCATAAGTTAAGCAATTTTATACATCTTAATGATTCATAGAACATAACAAACATATACTAGTTCACAGCAAAAGACAAAGTTGTGAGAAGGTTTACAAATCAGGAAAAAACAAGCAAGGCTTGTCTGAGCAAAGGGCCTCCCGGTAGGCTTAAATTTCCTGGACTTCACTCTGGTTTTTTCTTGTTGCCACCATCCAGGGTTAGGTTCTCTCATTCCAGAATAACCAATTACAATTGTGGTCTTAGCTGAAATGCTGAACTGAACAATACAGTGTACTGACCAGGTGAAATTCTTGTGCATTCCACTAAATTTAAGCACCGCTATTTGCAGAAATAAGCAGACCACAATGCCTCTTGTCCGCGCACCTGTCCAAAAAACTGTCGTGCAACCATGCCACCTAGTCCTTGTTCCATGGATGAACTGGTAGAAAGTGCATTCTGGACTAGGATGCAGTTGTTTTCGCTCGTCCCTACACTGCAATCAGGAAGTAAAACATATGAATCAACTTCTTTTAAATTGCGTTGGTCATTCTACCTAGTAACTACCAATGTAGGAATACCTGGAAGACGGGTGGTTAGACGACGACAACGAGGGATACCCATCTCATTTTGCACAGTTCTACTAAAACTGAGGTGTGTGCTTTTGATTGCGCGGATAGAAACGATACAGAGACAGACATCCCGAAACGATATGGAGACAGACATCCCTGTTTGCGCAAATATGAAATATGGTTATTTAAACAGTGACGGATATTTGCAGTGGCGTATAATTAACAACAACATCTATTGTGTTATAATTGGCACTAGATTGACAGTATGAAGTGTCCTTAAGTAAGTAGCATCACATCACATCAGCACTGCCACTAGATTAACATGCAGAACAATAGCATTAGTATTACTGTCATGCGAGTAGCACATGGTTAGTAAATGTGCAATCAAATTTGTGCAGTTCCACTGGGATGAAGCAATGTTAGCGGTGTGAGATTTAAGTGAAACTGCAAAAACACAATTCATGGGAAATAAAGCAAGTCGGAAGCACTTCATAAAATGGTGGTGGCATTGCTTCAATTTATCGACGACACTAGGCCATTACTTATAGTGACATCAGGTGGCATTGCTTAATGCTTCATGTGATTTTACATTAACGGTAGTGATATGGGCGTAGGGACAGCAGGGGCATAAAGTGGTGAGGCAGATGTGGCTGCCGAGAGCGGCAAACACTCAGGTAGCATACCTGCATTTGTCCCAGTTTTTTATCTCCTCGGTGACATTTTCCTATGTGAGCACTGGAAATCTAGACCTGCTCATTCTCATTTGCGTTGTCCCCCAACACCCGTCACTTTCTTTCCTTTTTCAACCAAGAGATAGGTCCACTTCCCCCCACCCTTCGCCATCCACCATGCTTTCTTCGTCTTTTCAACCAAGAGACTGGTTGGGTAGCTAGTATCTACTACTTTCCCCCGTTTCCTCTTAGAACCAAGTCCTAGATTCATGCTACAGCTTTCCCACTTTCTTCCCTGTTTGAACCAACTCTTAGAGTCGACTGTATGAACTAGCTTTACCTCTAATAATAGTAAAAGTCTAGGTGGCTTTGGAACAGCGTACGGAAGTAGAAAAAGATCCACACGAAGGGAGCTGGGGCAGTAGAGCAAGGCAGGTTTCGAAGGAATATATACTGGAGGGTCATTGGCATGTGGCAAAGACGGCATCGGGTGGCCGCATCTTGGCCACAATACCGTAGGGAGGAAGAAGGTGTCGGAGTCCCTCCTGAGCCGGCGCTCTCTCAGAGATAACGGCACGGCCGCTGATCAGGACGTGCGGAAGCTGTTGGTCTCCTCCCTCACCGCCGACGACAGCGTGAACGATGGACCTACACCCCTGCCCCGGTCGAGGTTGTCCGGCCGGATTTGTGACCAGCCGTGAGCTGAGAGAGAGTGTGGCCACCTATGTCTTGCTTAGATCTGGAGAGCATGACAGAGTGAATGAGAGGAACCCTAGTAAAGCAAGCACTAAGGCTCCTTCTTATATATATAGTGGAGTGATTTTGTTGTACTAGCTTCAAAAAAATGCGCTCCTATGTGTACCCACGAGTGGGTGTGAGAGAACTAGTGCATGCGTGCACCGCTTCTATTCGTGAGGGTACAATATACTATGCCCAAAGAACGTTCGTCGCAAGAGTAATAGTATAAGTGTGTGACGTGTGAGCTAAAATAAAATGTGCGCGGCATCTTTTGTTTTTTAGAAGTTATGAGGGTAGGGTGTGAAGAGCACATATGTGCGTGGTGTCTACCTGCAGATAGATGGTGGGTGCGAGAGGACTCAGGAGAGTCATGACTCGTGAGGGTGTGTGTGCGTGAGAGAGAGGGGGGCACGTATCAATGCAATGCATGTGTCCGTAAATCATTATCCGACAAACGTTCGCCACAAGCCTTTTCCTGACGAACACTGTAAGAACCGTTAGATCGGCATCCGACAGTGTCAGTTTTGCCATGTCATTTAACAGAAGAACCACTCCTCCTACACACAAATCTTCCACATGAGTGTTAGCAACTGCCGTATGCTCCCTCCGTTCCAAAATGCAGTGCATATAGCTTTATTGAAAATTCAAACCTCGCAAACTTTTACCGATTTTTTGTGTACCAAATTGCACATGTAGAATACCCTGTATATATCATTTCATTCATCTTCGAGAGGTAACTGTAAAGATGGGGGAGGAGTCTACAAAGAAAGACCATCGTATCACCCGCAACAATTTCAACCATCCTTTAGTGTCGAGGAATATCATAGGAACTCTATATGATATGATTTTTATAGGATTTTTTCCTTTAGAGCCAATTGGTTTATAGGAATAGATTCACATACTCCACATTTCAAAGGAAATAAACATGATATCATTTCTATAGCTTTCGAGCCACTTGGTTCATATGAATGGATTCCTATACTCCCTTAATTTCAAAGGAAAATAAACATTAGCGTATATTCAATAGAAAAGTTCCTATGATATGAACCAAATTACATCTCTTTTCTAATCCCTCATCATAGGAATTGAGATACATGTCATCTCTAGATTTAATAGAAAAGTTCCTATGATGTGAACCAAATGACATCGCTTTTCCAATCCCTACTCATAGGAATTGAGATACTCCATGTCATCTCTTTCCCTACAACTTCCATGTATACATCTTCTATTCCTAAATAGCTAGTACAACCCACTAGTAGCTTTTTTCCAAGACATGCAACTATGGCACAAGAACTATATAGTGTGCCAATAACTTTGAAAGATGGTCGCTGGATGAAGCTAATCCGACAGTGCAGAGATGGCAAATCCGAGCACTACTGGCCGTTGGATATCATCAACATTCCACCAGATCTGCCACATGTACAATTTAGAAGACTCCATGGTTGAACTTAAGCATAATGCACAAACCTCAAAACACAAGCACTTCTCCTTTGTTCTAAAATCTTCTGTATCATAATTGAATTTTTTTCTAAATGAATTGCCATTATTTGTTTTTTACTTTATGCTTTACAATGCACAACCCCATGAATCTTAACATTTTTATAAAACTAATTGATTTTGAATGAGATGAACTATAAGAACTAAACGAACATCTACATCATGCATATATGACTCAAAGCTTTACATGCTATAGTGTGTATTTATTCATAATTTGGTTTCGAAATCTCATGCATTCAATGCATGTGTACCTTACTAGTTTTGAGTAGAGTAGCAAATTTCATGCGACCCTGGGAATATCAAAATGCAGGGCCCATGCATCATTGCCTTTCAGTCGAACCTACGTCCACAATTTTTTGTACGTACTATATCTCCACTGGTCCCCGAACCCAAAATGCTGCCTCGTTCCCGTAAAACCAAGCGGCCCACACATATTTAAGGCGTCGACTCGAACTCAATCCCTCTCCCGTTTACTACGACGTGGCCCCGCACGCCGTAGTACTCCTACAAACCCTACCGCCGCACTCATCATCGGTTTTCTTCAAGAGGACGAGGGAGAAGCCGATTTGTAGTGGAGGCGCTTTCAAAAAAAGGATCTGTAGTGGAGACCCCTACCCTAGGGTGCCCTAGGTAGCTGCCGCACGCATCATTGTTTTCTCTTTTCTTTATGCTCTTGCGCCCTAGAGTGAAATGATGGTTGCTTCGTCCGTCCAGCTTAATGCAGGAAAGGTGGGGCTTTGTGATTTGACCCCTCATCGCTCATTTTCTACTACTGCGGCGCTACGACCGGGGTGCCTCCAATTCCAACCGCTGCTCCGAACTGTAATTTGGTGCATCACACGTGGAACAAGACGGTGGATGAGCCACATGTCAGCCAAAGGGGTCCTGTTAAGTGTGTCGCCATTTCGTGTGCGGACTGACCCTGCTTGAGTTGCTACGCCAACACGACAGGAGCAGCCTACCACTTGGTTTTGTTCCTTGGTGAATCCCGACTATGTTGATCTAAAAGGATCCATGCGAACCACCCTCTCCGTCTCGGTTTTTTAGGCGTCTCGGTTTATAGGGCGTGCACGTAGTTCTAGGTCATCCATTTGACTAACTAAATATGAGTTACTATGTCACAAAAAGTATATCATTGGATTCTTAAGCGGATGTAGTTGTATTTAAAAGTCGAGGGCGGGGCTTTTCCAGTGCGGTAGGCGGGGCAGTTCCACCTAGTCGGTTCGACAGAGATGCGAGAAGATGAGGGAGTAGGCTGCTGCAAACGTAGGGTTGTGTGATTTGACAACGAGTTACTGCTGGACAGTTGGGGCCCCATGATTTGACTTGCCATTATCATTTTAACTGCGGCGCTACGACCGGCGTGAGTCTCCCGATTCCTGACCACCTCCATACAGGTGCCTCTCCCAATGCTCCACCATGTAGTAGAGGCTAGCTCTTGCATGAGAGCCAACTTCTCCACCTTTTCCTTGCCTCTTTCCTCCACATATGCAAAAATGCCATGTAAAGCGGGCTTATAGCCCACTATTGTACTTACTTGCTCCTATAGGTGCTAAGCTTGCCACATAGGCATAAAGTCTGATGTGGCAAGTTAATTAAGAAGAGAGAGACTAGTTTGGTGACCCAAGGAAGAAACGGTGCTAAGCGCGTGTACCTAGGAGAAAAGACAATTTTGAGTCTATAGCTAATTAAATGAAGCAAACTTAGCAACAAAAACCTATGCATTGGGGACTTGATTGCTAAGCCATTTAATGCCCTTAGCATCTCATCTAAGCACCATTTCATTGGAAGAGGTCACTCCTTGGCAAATGCAATAAATACTACTCCCTCTTTCCCATAATATAAGAATGTTTTTGGCACTACACTAGTGTCAAAAACATTCTTATATTATGGGACAGAGGGAGTACGGAGAAAGAGATAGAGAGAAGTAAAAAAAAATACACTTATAGCCAACCTTATAGCTAACCTTGTTGTAGTATGAGTGACTAAGTGATGACTATGTATGACATGCCAACATCAGATAGCCTAACGCATCGTGTTAAATCTCCAAGGGCGCGACCGCGCGAGTGACGCGACGGTCGTGGTAGGCGCGACCATGATACGGGCTGCTGGCAGCCCTTGGATCTGAGATCGAACAGTCGCATGCTAAGTTGCTGAAAATTTGCAGAATAACCCTCCAGGATAGGATATTCACCCATAGGTCTAGAATCATGCCATGCAACCGTTCGATCTCAGATCCAAGGGCTCTCGGAAGCCCGTATCATGGGAGAATGGAAAGCCACTACCCTACCGTTCGCACGCTGGCAGTTCGCTCCTACTCGTTCCCGCACGTCCTTTAATATTACGGCGGTTCGCTCCTAGTCATCCCGTCCTTTCACATTACGACAGTTCCACTAATCCTAACCCTCCTCCCAAATCCATGGCATCCCAAATCTCCATGATCGGCGGTGAGTACAAGGTTAGAACCATCACTGGCGATGAGTTCGACGTCATCTACACCCGTTCTTCCGCGACGATGAAAGGATGCCTTGCTCGCTTCAGACGCATGTTCCAAAACTCAAATGATGAGTGGTTCGCTGGGCTAGATGTTGAGTACACCACAGTCCTGGGATGAGAGGATCTAAAGAAGGAAGAGAGGAAGAAGCCCGCTGTGATCCAGGTTTGCGTGCATGACTTATGCTTGGTCTACCACATATGCCATGCCGATGTTGAATGCCAGGATTTTAAGAACTTCCTCAAGAGCGACCTATTCAAAATTCGTTACTGTAGACTTTACGAACGACAAAAAAGTCCTGGGTCAGATAGGCCTCATTGTAGGCAACCCCTTCGACCTCCAGAAGAATCGGCTGCTTCCCTCCAATGGTCAGCCTTCAATGCTGACCCTGGCAGGAGCCATGGTTCATCCTTCGTACGGTAAACTGGAGAAACCTCATTACACGTTTCATCGTCATGCATGGCAGCGAAATGTACTAGATATAGACCACATCCACTACGCTGCAATGGATGGCTACCTTTGTTTCAATATCTACAAGGGTTGGATGAAGAGCAAGAGCCAAGTGTGTGGTTCAAGCAAAGAAGTATCAACCAAGAGGAAGAGGGACAAGGACGAAGTCGAGGACGTGGACGAGGACTCCGAGTAAGGTGGCAGTGTCGTTGCTCATGGTGGTTCTAATGCAGTGTCTACTGGATTAGTTGCATAGTTTAATTTCAGGTGTGCTTAGTTTAATTTGAGGGGTGTGTTGTGCTGAGCCCCCAACAGAACTATGTTATGTTTCTTCTCGTTACTTTAACTCTTCAGTACATACATACTAGTATTTCTTTAATAGAATTTAGCACCCCATTTAAGCACGTACTAGCTTTTTTAATAGTACTATATGCATAATTTGGCGACGAGCGCTCTCTATATGTACCACCTTTTTTTTAATTTCAATTTTTGCTCCATGGCGCAATCCATCGATACTACTACTGTACAAAAGTATACATTTTTTAAAAGGCTAGAGTACTGTTCATCGCATATATAGCCAGTTAAATTCTCAACCTAGAATGACGTGCATGCCATGTAAACCGATACGAAGGAAGTATAGTAAAAATGAGGTGATTCTACCGAGCGATCGGCGGGGGAGCATGGCCTGTCATGCGGTCCCACGTGTCATGATGTACCAAGGCGATGCGCGTGTCCCTCTTGAGGCAGAAGCAATACTACGTGGTTTGAGATGATGGCGAACCAAAGTGTGAAATAATGGTTGCTTCGTCCGTCTGGGAAGGTGCGGCATTGTGATTTGACGTCTCATTGCTCATTACTACTATTGGGGCAGTACTGTTGGGGAACGTAGCAGAAATTCAAAATTTTCCTACGTGTCACCAAGATCTATCTATGGAGAAACCAGCAACGAGGGGAAGGAGAGTGCATCTACATACCCTTGTAGATCGCTAAGCGGAAGCGTTCAAGAGAACGGGGTTGAAGGAGTCGTACTCGTCGTGATCCAAATCACCGGAGATCCTAGTGCCGAACGGACGGCACCTCCGCGTTCAACACACGTACAGCCCGATGATGTCTCCCACGCCTTGATCCAGCAAGGAGAGAGGGAGAGGTTGAGGAAGACTCCGTCCAGCAGCAGCACAACAGCGTGGTGGTGGTGGAGGAGCATGGCAATCCTGCAGGGCTTCGCCAAGCACCGCGGGAGAGAAGAAGGGAGAGAGGTAGGGCTGCGCCAGGGAGAGGTCAAAACTCATGTCTTGGCAGCCCTCAAGACCTCAACTATATATAGGGGAGAGGGAGGGGGTGCGCCCCCTCTAGGGTTTCCACCCCAAGGGGTGCGGCAGCCCCAATCCCATCTAAGGGTGGCGGCCAAGGGGGGGAGAGGGGAAACTTGCCCCCCAAGTTAGGTGGAAGCACCCCCTCCCCAAACCCTAGGCGCCTTGGGCCCTTGTGGGGGGGGGGGCGCACCAGCCCACCTGGGGCTGGTCCCCTCCCACACTTGGCCCATGCAGCCCTCCGGGGCCGGGGGCCCCACTTGGTGGACCCCCGGGACCCTCCCGGTGGTCCCGGTACGTTACCGATAAAGCCCGAAACTTTTCCGGTGACCAAAACAGGACTTCCCATATATAAATCTTTACCTCCGGACCATTCCGGAACTCCTCGTGACGTCCGGGATCTCATCCGGGACTCCGAACAACATTCGGTAACCACATACAAACTTCCTTTATAACCCTAGCGTCATCGAACCTTAAGTGTGTAGACCCTACGGGTTCGGGAACCATGAAGACATGACCGTGACGTTCTCCGGTCAATAACCAACAGCGGGATCTGGATACCCATGTTGGCTCCCACATGTTTCATGATGATCTCATCGCATGAACCACGATGTCAAGGACTCAATCGATCCCGTATACAATTCCCTTTGTCTAGCGGTATTGTACTTGCCCGAGATTCGATCGTCGGTATACCGATACCTTGTTCAATCTCGTTACCGGCAAGTCTCTTTACTCGTTCCGTAACACATCATCCCGTGATCAACCCCTTGGTCACATTGTGCACATTATGATGATGTCCTACCGAGTGGGCCCAGAGATACCTCTCCGTTTACACGGAGTGACAAATCCCAGTCTCGATTCGTGCCAACCCAACAGACACTTTCGGAGATACCTGTAGTGCACCTTTATAGCCACCCAGTTACGTTGTGACGTTTGGTACACCCAAAGCATTCCTACGGTATCCGGGAGTTGCACAATCTCATGGTCTAAGGAAATGATACTTGACATTAGAAAAGCTTTAGCATACGAACTACGATCTTTGTGCTAGGCTTAGGATTGGGTCTTGTCCATCACATCATTCTCTAATGATGTGATCCCGTTATCAATGACATCCAATGTCCATGGTCAGGAAACCGTAACCATCTATTGATCAACGAGCTAGTCAACTAGAGGCTTACTAGGGACATGGTGTTGTCTATGTATCCACACATGTATCTGAGTTTCCTATCAATACAATTATAGCATGGATAATAAACGATTATCATGAACAAGGAAATATAATAATAACTAATTTATTATTGCCTCTAGGGCATATTTCCAACAGTCTCCCACTTGCACTAGAGTTAATAATCTAGTTCACATAGCCATGTGATTAACACTCACACGTCACATCACCATGTGACCAACATCCAAAGAGTTTACTAGTGTCATTAAACTAGTTCACATCATTATGTGATTAAGACTCAATGAGTTCTAGGGTTTGATCATGTTTTGCTTGTGAGAGAAGTTTTAGTCAACGGGTCTGCAACATTCAGATCCGTATGTACTTCGCAAATCTCTATGTCATATTGTAAATGCTGCTTCCACGCTCCACTTGGAGCTTTTCCAAATGGTCGCTCCACTATACGTATCCGGTTTGCTACTCAGAGTCATTCGGATAGGTGTTAAAGCTTGCATTGTCGTAACCCTTTACGCCGAACTCTTTATCACCTCCATAATCGAGAAACAAATCCTTATTCCTCTAAGGATAATTTTGACCGCTATCTGGTGATCCACTCTGATCACCTTTGTACCCTCTTGCCAGACATGTGGCAAGGCACACATCAGGTGCGGTACTTAGCATAGCATACTGTAGAGCCTACGTCTAAAGCATAGGGGACAACCTTCGTCCTTTCTCTCTTTTCTGCCGTGGTCGAGCTTTAAGTCTTAACTTCATACCTTACATCTCAGGCAAGAACTCCTTCTTTGACTGATCCATCTTGAACACCTTCAAGATCATGTCAAGGTACATGCTCATTTGAAAGTATTATTAAGCATTTTGATCTATCCTTATAGATCTTGATGCTCAATGTTCAAGTAGCTTAATCCAGGTTTTCCATTGAAAAACACTTTTCAAATAACCCTATATGCTTTCCAGAAATTCTACATCATTTCTGATCCACAATATGTCAACAACATATACTCATCAGAAATTCTATAGTGCTTCCACTCACTTCTTTGGAAATACAAGTTTCTCATAAACTTTGTATAAACCTAAAATCTTTGATCATCTTATCAAAGTGCATATTCCAACTCCGAGATGCTTACTCCAGTCCATGGAAGGATCGCTGGACCTAGCATACCTTTTAGCATCCTTAGGATTGACAAAACCTTTCTGATTGTATCACATACAACCTTTCCTTACGAAAACTGGTAAGGAAACTCGTTTTGACATCCATCTGCCAGATTTCATAAATGCAGCTTATGCTAACATGATTCCGACGGACTTAAGCATCGCTACAGATGAGAAAATCTCATCGTAGTCAACTCCTTGAACTTGTGAAAAACTCTTCGCCACAAGTCGAGCTTCATAGACGGTGACATTACCGTCCACGTCCGTCTTCCTCTTAAAAATCCATTTATCTCAATGGCTTGCCGATCATCGGGCAAGTCCACCAAAGTCCATGCTTTGTTCTGATACATGGATCCTATCTCGGATTTCATGGCTTCTAACCATTTGTCAGAATTTGGGCCCACCATCGCTTCTCCATAGCTCGTAGGTTCATTGTTGTCTAGCAACATGACCTTCAAGACAGGATCACCGTACCACTCTGAAGCAGTACGCGTCCTTGTCATCCTACGAGGTTTGGCAGTGACTTGATCCGAAGCTTCATGATCACTATCATAAGCTTCCACATCAATTGGTGTAGGTGCCACATGAACAACTTCCTGTGCCCTGCTACACACTAGTTGTAGTGACGGTTCAATAACCATATCAAGTCTCCACCATCTTCCCACTCAACTTTTTGAGACAAACTTTTCCTCGAGAAAGGAACCGATTCAAGAAACAATCCCTATTGCTTTTGGATCTGAATTAGGAGGTATACCCAACTGTTTTGGGTGTCCTATGAAGATGCATTTTATCCGCTTTGGGTTCGAGCTTATCAACCTGAAACTTTTTCACATAAGCGCCACAGCCCCAAACTTTTAAGAAACGACAACTTAGGTTTCTCCAAATCATAGTTCAAACGGTGTCGTCTCAACAGAATTACGTGGTGCCCTATAAAGTGAGTGCGGTTGTCTCTAATGCCTAACCCATGAACGATAGTGGTAATTCGATAAGAGACATCATGGTATGCACCATATCCAATAGGGTGCAACTATGATGTTCGGACACACCATCACACTATGGTGTTCCAGGCGGTATTGGTTGTGAAACAATTTCCACAATGTCTTAATTGTGTGCCAAACTCGTAACTCAGATACTCATCTCTATGATCATATCATAGACATTTTATCCTCTTGTCACAATGATCTTCAACTTCACTCTGAAATTACTTGAACCATTCAATAATTCAGACTTGTGTTTCATCAAGTAAATATACTCAACATCTACTCGAATCATCTGTGAAGTAAGAACATAACGATATTCACTGCATGCCTCAGCACTCATTGGACTGCACACATCAAAATGTGTTACTTCCAACAAGTTGCTATCTTGTTCCATTTTACTGAAAACGAGGCTTTTCAGTCATCTTGCCCATGTGGTATGATTTGCATGTCTCAAGTGATTCAAAATCAAGTGAGTCCAAACGATCCATCTGCATGGAGTTTCTTCATGCGTATACACCAATAGACATGGTTCGCATGTCTCAAACTTTTCAAAAACGAGTGAGTCCAAAGATCCATCAACATGGAGCTTCTTCATGCGTTTTATACCAATATGACTTACATGGCAGTGCCACAAGTAAGTGGTACTATCATTACTATCTTATATCTTTTGGCATGAAAATGTGTATCACTACGATCGAGATTCAATAAACCATTCCTTTAGGTGCAAGACCATTGAAGGTATTATTCAAATAAATAGAGTAACCATTATTCTCCTTAAATGAATAACCGTATTGCGATAGACATAATCCAATCATGTCTATGCTCAACGCAAACACCAAATGACAATTATTCAGGTTTAATACTAATCTTGATGGTAGAGGGAGCGTGCGATGTTTGATCACATCAAACTTGGAAACACTTCCAACACATATCGTCAGCTCACCTTTAGCTAGTCTCCGTTTATTCCGTAGCTCTTTTATTTCGAGTTACTAACACTTAGCAACCGAACCGGTATCTTAATACCCTGGTGCTACTAGGAGTACTAGTAAAGTACACATTAACATAATGTATATCCAATATACTTCTATCGACCTTGCCAGCCTTCTCATCTACCAAGTATCTAGGGTAATGCTGCTCCAGTGGCTGTTCCCCTTATTACAGAAGCACTTAGTCTCGGGTTTGGGTTCAACCTTGGGTTTCTTCACTAGAGCAGCAGCTGATTTGCCGTTTCATGAAGTATCCCTTCTTGCCCTTGCCCTTCTTGAAACTAGTGGTTTCACCAACCATCAACAATTGATGCTCCTTCTTGATTTCTACTTTCGCGGTGTCAAACATCGCGAATACCTCAAGGATCATCATATCTATCCCTGATATGTTATAGTTCATCACGAAGCTCTAGCAGCTTGGTGGCAATGACTTTGGAGAAACATCACTATCTCATCTGGAAGATCAACTCCCACTCGATTCAAGTGATTGTTGCACTCAGACAATCTGAGCACAAGCTCAACGATTGAGCTTTTCTCCCTTAGTTTGCAGGCTAAGAAAATCGTCGGAGGTCTCATACCTCTTGACGTGGGCACGAGCCTGAAATCCCAATTTCAGCCCTCGAAACATCTCATATGTTCCGCGACGTTTCGAAAAACGTCTTTGGTGCCTCAACTCTAAACCGTTTAACTGAACTATCACGTAGTTATCATAACGTGTATGTCCGATGTTCGCAACATCCACAGACGACGTTTGGGGTTCAGCACACTGAGCGGTGCATTAAGGACATAAGCTTTCTACTGTCCGCATAATCGCTACTGTCAACTTTCAACTATATTTTCTCTAGGAACATATCTAAACAGTGGAACTAAAGCGCGAGCTTACGACATAATTTGCAAAGATCTTTTGACTATGTTCAGGATAATTAAGTTCATCTTATGAACTCCCACTCAGATAGACATCCCTCTAGTCATCTAAGTGATTACATGATCCGAGTCAACTAGGCCGTGTCCGATCATCACGTGAGACGGACTAGTCATCATCGGTGAACATCTTCATGTTGATCGTATCCTCCATACGACTCATGCTCGACCTTTCGGTCTCTTGTGTTCCGAGGCCATGTCTGTACATGCTAGGCTCGTCAAGTTAACCTAAGTGTTTCGCGTGTGTAAATCTGGCTTACACCCGTTGTATGTGAACGTAAGAATCTATCACACCCGATCATCACGTGGTGCTTCGAAACGACGAACTTTCGCAACGGTGCACAGTTAGGGGGAACACTTTCTTGAAATTTTAATGAGGGATCATCTTATTTACTACCGTCGTTCTAAGCAAATAAGATGCATAAACATGATAAACATCACATGCAATCAAATAGTGACATGATATGGCCAATATCATTTTGCTCCTTTTGATCTCCATCTTCGGGGCTCCATGATCATCATCGTCACCGGCATGACACCATGATCTCCATCATCATGATCTCCATCATCGTGTCTCCATGAAGTTGTCTCGCCAACTTATTACTTCTACTACTATGGCTACCGGTTAGCAATAAAGTAAAGTAATTACATGGCGTTGTTCAATGACACGCAGGTCATACAATAAATAAAGACAACTCCTATGGCTCCTGCCGGTTGTCATACTCATCGACATGCAAGTCGTGATTCCTATTACAAGAACATGATCAATCTCATACATCACATATCATTCATCACATTCTTCTTGGCCATATCACATCACATAGCATACCCTGCAAAAACAAGTTAGACGTCCTCTAATTGTTGTTTGCATGTTTTACGTGGCTGCTATGGGTTTCTAGCAAGAACGTTTCTTACCTACGCAAAACCACAACGTGATATGCCAATTGCTATTTACCCTTCATAAGGACCCTTTTCATCGAATCCGTTCCGACTAAAGTGGGAGAGACTGGCACCCGCTAGCCACCTTATGCACCAAGTGCATGTCAGTCGGTGGAACCTGTCTCACGTAAGTGTACGTGTAAGGTCGGTCCGGGCCGCTTCATCCCACAATACCGTCGAAACAAGATTGGACTAGTAACGGTAAGCATATTGAACAAAATCAACGCCCACAACTACTTTGTGTTCTACTCGTGCAAAGAATCTACGCAATAGACCTAGCTCATGATGCCACTTTGGGGAACGTAGCAGAAATTCAAAATTTTCCTACGTGTCACCAAGATCTATCTATGGAGAAACCAGCAACGAGGGGAAGGAGAGTGCATCTACATACCCTTGTAGATCGCTAAGCGGAAGCGTTCAAGAGAACGGGGTTGAAGGAGTCGTACTCGTCGTGATCCAAATCACCGGAGATCCTAGTGCCGAACGGACGGCACCTCCGCGTTCAACACATGTACAGCCCGGTCACGTCTCCCACGCCTTGATCCAGCAAGGAGAGAGGGAGAGGTTGAGGAAGACTCCGTCCAACAGCAGCACAACGGCGTGGTGGTGGTGGAGGAGCGTGGCAATCCTGCAGGGCTTCGCCAAGCACCGCGGGAGAGGAGAAGGGAGAGAGGTAGGGCTGCGCCAGGGAGAGGTCAAAACTCATGTCTTGGCAGCCCTCAAGACCTCAACTATATATAGGGGAGAGGGAGGGGGTGCGCCCCCTCTAGGGTTTCCACCCCAAGGGGTGCGGCAGCCCCAATCCCATCTAAGGGTGGCGGCCAAGGGGGGAGAGGGGAAACTTGCCCCCCAAGTTAGGTGGAAGCACCCCCTCCCCAAACCCTAGGCGCCTTGGGCCCTTGTGGGGGGGCGCACCAGCCCACCTGGGGCTGGTCCCCTCCCACACTTGGCCCATGCAGCCCTCTGGGGTCGGTGGCCCCACTTGGTGGACCCCCGGGACCCTCCCGGTGGTCCCGGTACGTTACCGATAAAACCCGAAACTTTTCCGGTGACCAAAACAGGACTTCCCATATATAAATCTTTACCTCCGGACCATTCCGGAACTCCTCGTGACGTCTGGGATCTCATCCGGGACTCCGAACAACATTCGGTAACCACATACAAACTTCCTTTATAACCCTAGCGTCATCGAACCTTAAGTGTGTAGACCCTACGGGTTCGGGAACCATGCAGACATGACCGAGACGTTCTCCGGTCAATAACCAACAGCGGGATCTGGATACCCATGTTGGCTCCCACATGTTCCACGATGATCTCATCGGATGAACCACGATGTCAAGGACTCAATCGATCCCATATACAATTCCCTTTGTCTAACGGTATTGTACTTGCCCGAGATTCGATCGTCGGTATACCGATACCTTGTTCAATCTCGTTACCGGCAAGTCTCTTTACTCGTTCCGTAACACATCATCCCGTGATCAACCCCTTGGTCACATTGTGCACATTATGATGATGTCCTACCGAGTGGGCCCAGAGATACCTCTCCGTTTACATGGAGTGACAAATCCCAGTCTTGATTCGTGCCAACCCAACAGACACTTTCGGAGATACCTGTAGTGCACCTTTATAGCCACCCAGTTACGTTGTGACGTTTGGTACACCCAAAGCATTCCTACGGTATCCGGGAGTTGCACAATCTCATGGTCTAAGGAAAAGATACTTGACATTAGAAAAGCTTTAGCATACGAACTACGATCTTTGTGCTAGGCTTAGGATTGGGTCTTGTCCATCACATCATTCTTCTAATGATGTGATCCCGTTATCAATGACATCCAATGTCCGTGGTCAGGAAACCGTAACCATCTATTGATCAACGAGCTAGTCAACTAGAGGCTTACTAGGGACATGGTGTTGTCTATGTATCCACACATGTATCTGAGTTTCCTATCAATACAATTATAGCATGGATAATAAACGATTATCATGAACAAGGAAATATAATAATAACTAATTTATTATTGCCTCTAGGGCATATTTCCAACAGGTACAACTAGGGTGCGTCCCCCTGCTGTTCTGCACTATTATTTGGTGCTTGACACGTTGACCCGGTTGCTATATGTCCCACATGTTGGCGACAGGAAGTACATAATTCATGAAAGGGAGCGTCGACGGAGGAGTATACAAGACACGGCTTGGGTTTTTGCTGCTTCGTGCGATCCATCGATACAAACCCGGACTAAAAAAGGCGAGGGCGGGTCTTTTCCCGCGCGGCAGGTATGGGAGTTTGGCATAGTCTGTTCGAGGCAAGGAGGCAGGAAGGGAATCAAGCAAATAAAGGTTGAGCGACTTAGTTTTGGAAAAATCTGATTTTACGGAGTACGTACCCACTAGGGTTTATAGGGCTCATCTAGAAAACATTCGTTTTTCCGTTTGATAAGTCTCAATTCTACTACTAATAGTAGTACCATCACATGTTGGATTTTGAGGTGTGTTAGATCACCAGATGCAAGCAGTGTGAAGAGAAAACTCACCAATGCATGTAGAAGTTCATGGAAATTTAGTGGTCATTCATGCATTCGTTCTAATTAATGCCTCGGTAAACATAACTTCTTGAGAAAAGTGAGCGTACTAATTACTTGTGCAAACTACGAAATTAATTCGACCACTCACCGTCTACCTTGGTTGGAGAGATTTTGAAATTGATCCATAAACTGGAAAGGAGGGAGTAGTAACTTTTGTCTCGATTACTATTTGTGGCCTTTTATAGATGCAAAATGTATTTTTTATAGTGGACTTGTATAAGTAAATGGAGGGAGTACTAAAGGACACATATATTCCAAACAATATGATAATCTGTCTAACCAAGGTAGTAGGGACGAGGAGTAAACAGAGGGAGTAGTAAAATTTTCTCGTCGTCCTGCGAGCCACCGCGTGCGTGGTCGAGGAAGCGGGCGTAAGGCGTACAGTAGTACTCGTAAGCAAGCTTCACCTCATCCTGCGAGCCACCGCACCCATGGGCGGGGGAGACGGCGTACTAAGCAAGCTTCTCCTCGTTCTGCGAGTTGACGGGACACATCAAAAGTACTCCAGTGTATAGAGCCTTGCCTCTAAGGTAGGCCCCACATGGTTTGTCTCTTTTTTAACATAACACGTCAAGTCGCAATTTGTTTGTTCACCCGTGATAGAAAATCCTCTGTCCACCAAGTGGACAACCAGTGCACGTGTCAAATTACCACGTGGGTTGCCTTTTCGTACAGAAATAAGCCCCACCATGTACCCGCGCGGGTGTGGTTGGGAAAGAGACAGGAGTACGTGCGCCATGCGTGCACCTCTTCTCTTCTTGCATGTCCCCCACCTACGTGGGTGTGTGTGAGAGAGATACAAACCTAGACATAATGCGCCGTCCATCCCCATGCCTCCGCCCAGTCCGACCACCAGTCACCACCACGCCGCACTCCTCCTCACCTTCTCTCATCTTTCTCCCTCCATTTTTATATACAAGGGGCCAGTATCAAAATTACAATTTGCAGATATACAAGCCCACTAACACTAATTGATGCAATATTAATGGTGTTTGCCTCGTAGTACTAGAGAAGGAGGATATTAATTATCCCTTGCATGCATGCGAGAGTGTGAGCATTGGCTTGAGGTGCATGAAAGAGAAGAAGACACGGCAAACAAGGAAACAAGGTGGCTGTGGCTTGCAACATTGACATAGAAGACATTAATTTTTGCCTTGGTACGTGTAATATGGGTTTGTGGCCTTATATACAAAAATGGAGTCCGATAAAATTCTCGAGATACCATTTATCCAATAAAATTCTCGAGATATCATTAGCTTTTACAAAATGGGATTACTCCTACATGGGTCAATCACAACATGTGTTTTGTAAAAAAATGCATCTTGATGTTCCGTGCAATGCACGGGCATCTTGCTAGTCCATGAAAACAACACATGGCAAAATTCCACGGTGAACGAGGGTTTTGAATCTGCTGGGAGGGGCTGTTTGGATCTTGCCCAGGTGTGACGCCCCCGAATCAATCGTACACTAATCATACACGCAAATGTGTACGATCAAGATCAAGGACTCACGGGAAGATATCACAACACAACTCTAGACACAAATAAAATAATACAAGCTTTATATTACAAGCCAGGGGCCTCGAGGGCTCGAATACATAGCTCGATACACAAGGGTCAGCGGAAGCAACAATATCCGAGTACAGACATAAGTTAACCAAGACTGTCTTAAGAAGGCTAGCACAAAAGCAACACGATCGAAGAGGCAAGGCTTCCTGCCT
This sequence comes from Triticum aestivum, assembly GCF_018294505.1. NCBI lineage: Eukaryota > Viridiplantae > Streptophyta > Magnoliopsida > Poales > Poaceae > Triticum > Triticum aestivum. The sequence continues at coordinate 299,224,723 of NC_057813.1, forward strand.
GGGACCTCCTAACTACTCCTGGTCTTCGGCGGCCTCCATGTAGTAGTATCCGTCGGCGGTGGCATCTGGCTCCAAGGATCCACCATTTGGTTGCATCAATCAGAAAGAAGAGAGAAGGGGGGAAAGGGGTAGCAAAGGGACCGTGAGTACTCATCCGAAGTACTCGCAAGCATCAGATCTATACTAAGTATGCATTGGTATCAAATGGAAGGCTGTATCTGTGGACTGAACTGCAGAATGCCAGAATAGAGGGGGAAGGCCTAGCCTATCAAAGACTAGCATCTTCACGCAGCTCCGAGCATCTTGCAGCATGTACAAGAGTAAAGAATAACAATTTAATATTTAACCAGCATGTTGTAACATTAATGCCTAGAGATCCGTCCTCGACTCCCTGCGAGAAAGCAATCCTGGAGCCACATATTCAAGTATCCATTTGTAGTTGTATAAGATCAGGATATAAGTCTGAACGTCCGTTACCGTGGACGCGACTATTAATAGATAATCTTCCCTGTAGGGGTGCACCACGTTTTCCAACACGCTCGATCACTCTGGCCGGACACACTTTTTTGGGTCAATGCCCGGCCTCGGAAGATCAACACGTCGCAACCCTACCTAGGCTCAGCAGAGAGGTCCCTGCCAGTCTACATCCTAAGCACTCCGGGGTATGGGCCCATCGCCGGTAGCACTCCGGGTCGTTACATGCAGGGCGGACCTAGGCACCACCTCTGGGGTGCCAGCCCAGCCGTGCCACAATGCTGAACTAGATGTCTAACAAAGCTTCGGCTGATACTGCGACGTCGAGGCCCATAACTATTATCACGTGGTGGTTGGTGCGTAAAGGCCAAAGGCCAACTCAGAACAAATACCCAAACCATAGTGTATTATTAGCTTGCGGAGATGAGCAGAGACTCACGATCGAAAGTGACCCCGTCGCCCCGTCTCGTGGACTTACGACAAGGGCTCAGAATGCCCGGCAGTGCCACGTCATTATCTTGCGGGTGCTCTGCGGGCCCGCCCGACTTTCACCAAGGTCTCAAGTAAGCCAATGTAACCGTGTGTCCAAACATCAAGGGAAAAAACCGAGGAATCACCCCCGGTGGATTCCACTCAATGTAATCATCAAGGTGAACGTAAGAGGGACCACCCTCGAGGTTCACACTTGAGGGGTTGAACAACAGAGCCGTATCAGGAATGGTGAAAGAGGAAATCACCCTCGATGACCACGACCGAATAGCTACACTACAGAATTATCATCAGGAGTGCATTATGAGGGATCACCCTCGGCACTCGGTAGTAGCTCTGCAGAGTCGAGCAACAAAAGGGGCATGACGTGATGTGAGGTGTCGGGCTCTAGTTGTCGATCACGTTGATCGAGTCGTCGATGATGAAGCAGGGGCGACAAGGACAAGGTGGGGGTCACTGATGGATCACTAGCCAACCTATACTAAACAGTTTAGGATAAGCAGGTAGGTAACAATAGCAGGTACAAAAGCAGGCTATGCGTCAAAATAGGAGCAAACAATAACAGTAGCAAAATCTAATGCAAGCATGAGAGTATAGAATGGGCGATATCGGGATGATCAAGGGGGGCTTGCCTGGTTGCTCAGACAAGAAGGAGGGTCGTCTTCAATGTAGTCAGTCACAGTGGCATCAACATCGGTCTCGAGGTCTACCGGTGAAAAGATGGGGAAGAAACAGTAAATATATGCAAACATAAGCATAACAAGACAATAAGAGGGGCTAGAGGTGTTCGAACGCGGTGCTAGACGATACTGGCAAAGGGGAAAAACACCCGGGAAAGTTTTCCCGGTTCCAGACGTCTGTCAGACAGATGAACCGGAGGGGAAAGGTTCGACGTTTGCTATGATAGGGGCATGTGGCGGACGAACGGACCGCGTATTCGGATTCATCTCATCGTTCTGAGCAACTTTCATGTACAAAATATTTTAATCCGATCTACGGTTTATTTTATATGATTTTTCTAAGTTCTAAACATTTTCTAAAATTACTTTTAATTCAAAAAAAATACAGAAAATACATTTGTCACCTAGCTCTACACTAGTCTGAGTGTATGACCAATGGGGTCCAGTAGTGGTCCAGTCAGCAGAGTTGACCCAGTCAACAACCCAGTCAGAGTTGACCGGTCAAAGTGAACAGTGTCAACGGGACCCGGCTGTCATAGGCTGTCATAGACAGTAGCTAAAATAATTTTGGTTATTTATTTTAATCTTCAGCGGTCCCGCATGTCATCTGTACGTATACTAATCTAAACACTAATTATCATCTAGTCTCAACAGGGGGTAGCTCCAGCGGCAATGGCCCAAGCCGGCCTCACACACGGCCATGTACAAATGTACAGGGGCCTTGACGGCCATGGCCATGAGTGGCAGCAGCAACAAATACGCAGCGGCAGTGGCAATAGGTAGCAGTGGATCCCAGCAGCAGCAGAGCAAAGGCGCGGGCGGCCAAGTCCGGCATGGGGCGCGCGGACGCGGCCGACGCAGTCAGCAGCGGCAGCGCGCAGCAACTAGCGGAGCAGCAGCAAGAATAGCAGACGCGAGCACAACGGCAAGGAGCAGCAGTTGAGCGCACTGGCACGCGTACGTAGGCACAGCTGGGCATGCCAGGCGCGGCCAGGAGTAGCAGCAGTACACGGGTGGGCGCGAACGTGGAACTCTAGCGGCCATGGCAGACGGAGCTCATGGGGCGGTCACTACGTCGACGGGAACTAGGGGGAAAGGCGGGGGACCGACGCTGCTCACCGCGGGAGGGCCGATGGCGAGCTCGTACAGGGACGGGGACGACCCGATGCGACGACTTGGGATGGCGGGATGGCGGAGGCCGAGGCGGAGGGAGCCGCCCGATCCGGCGAAGGGGAGCTCCCGGGCTCGAACCAAAGGGGGAACCAACGCAGACGATGACAACCGTCCTCCTGGACGCCTCCGGGCGGCGGGGGGGGGGGGGGGGGGGGGGGGGGGGGGGGGGGGGCTGGTGGCCGGAGAATCGACGCGGAGATGGCGACGATGGCGCTCGGCCGTTTTGGGGAAGATGGAGCGAGCGAGAGGAGGGAGAGAGCGGGTAAGTGGGCGAGTGGGTGCGGCGGTAGGTGGGGGGAGGGGAGACCGAGGCGCCGAAGGGACGCCCTTATCCCCTCACACATCGTTGCCGGCAATGGGGTCCTGCGGTAGCACGCGCCCGCTCGGTCGGCTTCCCGTGTAGCGAGGTGGAAGGCGACCAAGGGGGGAGCTGGGCTGGCTGGTCCGGGTGGGCCGAGGCCCACTGGGACAGGGGGCTTCCCCCATTTTTTGGGTATTTTCTATTTTAACTTTTCTGTTTTCTATATAGTTGTTGTTTTATATTTAATTAGTCCACCAATTCGATTTTGACACACCTGAAACTTGTCACATAAATTATGTACAACATTTTGGTGTTGCACAAATGTTTTTGGGCACTTGGGATAGTTTAGATATATCCTTTTTAAAAAGAAAAGGTCAATTAAATGGTTGTTGTACCCTAAATAAATTTCCAGGGGCACTCTAGGAGTCCAAAAGAGGTTGGTTTCAACAAGACAAATAACCAGAGATTATTTGCCACAGTTTGAACATTTTAGCTTTCATGTTTGAAAACTTTGAGTTTTGGACTTCAATTTGAATTTGAATTTGGATTGCGATTTGGATCAGCCGGGGATTAGCAACAGTAAGAGTGGCGATGTGGCACTATTAACTTGGGGTTACTCTAGCTTAATTATCCGGGCGTCACAATTCTCCTCCACTACAAGAAATCTCGTCCCGAGATTTAAGGGGTGTAGTAGGGGGAAAGACTCGAAAAGGACGGGGCTCAACACAAGATAGGTACCCGGGGCTATCTCGCGACGTGGCATAGAGGCATCTCTCGAGTTGAATTTCAAGAAAGTCATCGGGAGTAAGGTAAGGAGGAGCAATATGAAGCTTCAAGCGGATGGACAATCATTCGATGTCTGAAACAGAGTGTGAAAGGGGTTCAGTGCATCGAAAATAAGTATTGCATCTGATAGCAGAACAGATCACAAGAAGGTGGCTCATGAATTACATAAGAAGCCAAGCATGAGGAACAATTTTGGAAGATAGAGATGTACAGGAGAGACAGGTTTCGATCCTGTGGAACTGTGGGTTATGGGCCCACCATGTGGGTTAAATGTAGGAATGGCGCTAACATATGCACGGTCATGATAGCAAGGTAGGTTAGAGGATAGCCTGTCAGTTATGTTGGCAACAACATTGGTACCAAGGGCGAGGGACGAAGAGAACCATTTTCCTGCTTGTTAATACGAGGCGGGCCAATAGGCAAAGTTCTCGTCCATCGGCGGCTACCAGAATGTCATCAATAATAGTAACAAAGTCTTACTGACAGAGAATGTACACCGAGGTGTTTACATAAGAAGGGAATTATCACTACTCAGGTATGATAGGTTACAAGAAAGGTTGAACAAAACAATGGAAAGGAAAGTGTAGACTGGAATCAGTTATCGGTGTTCTCGAGTGTCTAACAACTCAGAACCCGTGGAAAATTTGAATCGGCGAGAAATAATAGTTGATGAAGAACTCATAAGAAGTTATGTAGTTCTGTGATATTCTCGGGATACCAGAGGGTAATACTCGAAGGTAGAACCGGATAGAGGTTGGACAGATGAAAAGCTCTGCAGAAGACAAGTACTTTAACTTGTCCGAAAAATGGAATCAAAGGAGAACAATATGGTCGGAACCACAGTTGCAAAGGACCAAACATAGATACAAGATGAACTTATCACAAGGGGATTAATGTTATTACAAGAAGCTTCCATGATAAGTTCCACATCCGATCCATGGGCATGAACACAAAGTTCAAGGTCGACTCCCACTTCTCCAATGCATAACCTTTCATTTACTTCTCGTCTTTGACAAAGTTGTAGAATTGAAAATTTATCCAAAGAAATGCCAGTCGATATAACCCGCATAATCTTCGGGTTCACACAGATTAGGGAAGGCGTAGGCTCAACCCACTGCGGCATCTTAGGAACATATACCACAAACTTCACGAGTAAATAACTCAATCCTGGAAGTAGAGTATGCTTAACAAGAGCGGGGGATACAATTTACCAAAAGCATTATGTATCCGAGGAAAGGATCACAAGGTTACTGAATATGAAGGACGTTGTCGGATAAAATCCACAAAGGATCTGGTGGTCCACAAGGGATCTGATGTGAGCAACGGTACTCAACCAGAAGAAGAAAGAATGCAAGGAGGTCAGATTATAGAAGCAACTGACTAATTCAGAGTTCAAAATGCAAAGGAATTATGATTTCCAAAATCAAGGGATCAGAAGCAAACATTCTGACCAAGGATGGTTAAGTTGAATAGACTTAGGGCACAATCGATGGCAATCTGATTGGCCGAGAACTAGCTCATGTTCGGGAAGATGTCTGAGCCGGAAAGATAATCTATAAGGATCAACTGATGATTGCGACTATTCACCAACATATCAAATTGAAAGACTCAAAATGATAATGAGGAAGGACGTCAATGGATACAGTTAGGCATATGGAATTAACCAGAGTGTAGGCATGTAAGAACTTCTAGAGCAATAGGCGACAAAAGTCCTTGAAAGCTCGGATTGTATCACAAAGTATCTTATGAAGCATAAGGATAACTAGGGATGAACGGATACTCGATAAGAACGAATAATTATCCATAGGAGTATTCATGCGACAAGGAACTGCAAGGCAACATGCACAAGGTATTCTCGGAACAAATAAGGAGAAATCCAGGGTATCTTGTAATAACAAGATCAACGAGGAATGACTGTATGAACGACAATGTAGGTAGTTACACCTAAGGATTTATAGGTGGTAGGGATCTCAACTGCGAAGGGTACAAGGGAGTCAGTAAAACATCGGAGAATATCTTCAGAATCTTCTGGTGCACCAAGTAATCATCTGGAGCGAGGCGCTCTCCGGGAGAAGTATTTACGAGATCCTAGATTTAGAGTTAACAAAATCATAACCCAAATAGAAGAGAGTTCAGAGTCCCGGAGTAAAGGTCAAGGAGTAAAAGATCCTAATACCACCCAATGGTGACATGGGCCCGTAAGCCACACAGCCATGTTAGTAAAACTGTTTTTCAAACGCTAGACTCAACTTTGGCCAAGGAGTTGGAAAGGGGGATCCTACAGGCAGTCGGCTCTGATACCAACTTGTGACGCCCCTGATTCAATCGTACACTAATCATACATGCAAATGTGTACGATCAAGATCAGGGACTCACGGGAAGATATCACAACACAACTCTAGACACAAATAAAATAATACAAGCTTTATATTACAAGCCAGGGGCTATGAGATTATGCAAATCCCGAATACCAGAGGAACACCTTGTGTGCTATCAAACGTTGCAACTTAAATGGGTGATTATAAAGATGCTCTAGAGGTGTCTCCGACGGTGTTTGTTGGGCTGACATAGATCAAGATTAGGATTTGTCACTCCGTGTATCGAAGAGGTATCTCTGGGCCCTCTCGGTAATGCTCATCACTATAAGCCTTGCAAGCAATGTGATTAATGAGTTAGTTACGGGATGAAGCATTACAGAACGAGTAAAAATACTTGCCGGTAATGAGATTGAACTAGGTATCATGATACCGACGATCGAATCTTGGGCAAGTAATATATCGATGACAAAGGGAACAACATATGTTGTTATGCGGTTTGATCAATAAATATCTTCATAGAATATGTAGGAGCCAATGTGAGAATCCAGGTTCCGCTATTGGTTATTGACTAGAGATGTGTCTCGGTCATGTCTACATAGTTCTCGAACCCGTAGGGTCCGCACGCTTAACGTTCGATGACGATTTATATTATGAGTTATGTGTTTTGATGACCGAAGTTTGTTTGGAGTCCCGGATGAGATCACGGACATGACGAGGAGTCTCTAAATGCTCGAGACATAAAGATTGATATATTGGAAGGCTATATTCGGACATCAGAAAGGTTCTGAGTGATTCGAGTATTTTTCGAAGTACTGGGGAGTTACGGGAATTCACCGGGAGAAGTAATGGGCCTTATTGGGCCATACGGGAAAGGAGGAGGCATGCCAAGGGGAGGTGGCACCCCCCTAGTAGGACTCCATACTCTTGGCGCACCCCTAGGGGTCCGGCCTCTCTCCCTCCCTCCTTTATATGCGTGGGCAGGGGGTACCCCAAAGACACACCAAGTTTTTCCTTAGTCATGTGCGGTGCCCCCCTCCAGAGTTACACACCTCGATCATATCGCCGTAGTGCAAAGCCCTACACTGGTAACATCAACATCACCATCGCCACGCCGTCGTGCTGACGAAACTCACCCTCGTCCTCAACTGGATCAAGAGTACGATGCACGTCATCGAGCTGAACGTGTGCTGAACACGGAGGTGTCATACATTCGGTACTTGGATCAGTTGGATCGCGAAGACGTTCGACTACATCAACCATGTTACTAAACACTTCCGCTTTCGGTCTACAAGGGTATGTAGACACACTCTCCCCTCTCATTGCTATGCATCTCCTAGATAGATCTTTCGTGATCGTAGGAAAATTTCGAAATTACTACGTTCCACAACAGTGGCATCCGAGCCAGGTATATGCGTAGATGTTTTATGCACGAGTAGAACACAAAGGGCTGTGGGTGATAATAGTCATATTGCTTGCCACCAACGTCTTACTTTGATTCGGCGGTATTGTTGGATGAAGCGGCCCGGACCGACATTACATGATTGCGTTCATGAGACTGGTTCTATCGACGTGCTTTTGCACATAGGTGGGTGGCGGGTGTCTGTTTCTCCAACTTTAGTTGAATCGAGTTTGACTACGGCCGATCCTTGTTGAAGGTTAAAACAACACACTTGACGAAAAATCGTTGTGGTTTTGATGCGTAGGTAAGAACGGTTCTTTCTAGAAGCCCGTAGCAGCCACGTAAAATTTGCAACAACAAAGTAGAGGATGTCTAAGTTGTTTTTGCAGGGCTTGCTGTGATGTCATATGGTCAAGACATGATGTGATATAAATTGTTGTATGAGATGATCATGTTTTGTAACAGAGTTATCAACAACTGGCAGGAGCCATATGGTTGTCGCTTTATTGTATGCAATGCAATCGCCATGTAATTGTTTTACTTTATCATTAAGCGGTAGCGATAGTCGTAGAAGCAATAGTTGGCGAGACGACAATGATGCTACAATGGAGATCAAGGTGTCGCGCCGGTGACGATGGAGATCATGACGATGCTTCGGTGATGGAGATCATAAGCACAAGAAGATGATGGCCATATCATGTCATATATTTTGATTGCATGTGATGCTTATCTTTTATGCATCTTATTTTTCATAGTACGGCGGTAGCATTATAAAATGATCCCTTACTAAATTTCAAGGTATAAGTGTTCTCCCTGAGTATGCACCATTGCTACAGTTCATCGTGCCGAGACACAACGTGATGATTGGGTGTGATAAGGTCTACGTTCACATACAAGGGGTGCAAGCCAGTTTTGCACACGCAGAATACTCGGGTTAAACTTGACGACCCTAGCATATGCAGATATGGCCTCGGAACACTGGAGACCGAAGGGTCGAGCGTGAAGCGTATAGTAGATATGATCAACATAGTGATGTTCACCATTGGAAACTACTCCATTTCACGTGATGATCGTACATGGTTTAGTTGATATGAATCACGTGATCATTTAGATGACTGGAGGGATGTCTATCTAAGTGGGAGTTGTTAAGTAATATGATTAATTGAACTTCAATTTATCATGAACTTAGTCCTCATACTATTTTGCAAATTATGTTCTAGATCAGTAGCTCGCGTTGTAGCTTCCCTTTATTTTTGATATGTTCCTAGAGAAAAATAAGTTGAAAGATGATAGTAGCAATGATGCGGACTGGGTCCGTGATCTGAGGTTTATCCTCATTGATGCGCAGAAGAATTATGTCCTTGATGCACCGCTAGGTGACAGACCTATTGCAGGAGCAGACACAGACGTTATGAACATTTGGCTAGCTCAATATGATGACTACTTGATAGTTTAGTGCACCATGCTTTACGAATTAGAACCAGGACTTCAAAAATGTTTTGAATGCCATAGAGCATATGAGATGTTCCAAGAGCTAAAATTGGTATTTCAGACTCATGCCCGTGTAGAGAGGTATGAGACCTCCAATAAGTACTTCGCCTAAAAGATGGAGGAGAATTGCTCAGTTAGTGAGCATGTACTCAGAATGTCTAGGTACTACAATCGCTTGAATCAAGTGGGAGTTAATCTTCCAAATAAGATAGTGATTGACAGAGTTCTCTAGTCACCATCAGCAAGTTGCTGGAACTTCGTGATGAACTATAGTATGCAAGGGATGACGAAATCAATGCCCGAGCTCTTCGTGATGCTGAAATTGACGAAGGTAGAAATCAAGAAAAAGCATCAAGTGTTGATGATTGACAAGACCACTAGTTTCAAGAAAAGGGAAAAGGGAAAGAAAGGGAACTTCAAATAGAATGGCAAGCAAGTTGTCACTCCCTTGAATAAGCCCAGAGCTAGACCTAAACCTAAAACTGAGTGCTTCTACTGCAAAGGAAATGGTCACTGGAAGCGGAACAACCCCAAATATTTAGTGGAAAAGAGGGTTGGCAAAGTGAACAAAGGTATATTTGAAATACAGGTTAGTGATGTGTACCTTGCTAGTGTTCATACTAGCCCCTGGGTATTCGATACTTGTTCGGTTGCTAAGACTGGTAACTCTTAACAAGAGTTACAGAATAAATAGAGACTAGTTAATGATGAAGTGACGATGTATGTTGGAAGTGGTTCCAAGATTGATATGATCATCATCGCACACTCCCTATATTTTCGGGATTAGTGTTGAACCTAAATAAATGTTATTTGGTGTTTGCGTTGAGCATGAATATGATTAGATCATGTTTATTGCAATATGGTTATTCATTTAAGACAGAAAATAATTGTTATTTTGTTTATATGAATAAAACCTTCTATGGTCATACACCCAATATTGATGGTTTATTGAATCTCGGTCGTGGTATTACACATATTCATAATATTGATGCGAAAAGATGCAAAGTTGATAATGATAGTGCAACTTATTTGTGGCACTACCGTTTGGGTCATATCGGTGTAAAGCGCATGAAGAAACTCCATCAAGATGAACTTTTGGAATCACTTAATTATGAATCATTTGATACTTGCGAACCGTGCCTTATGGGCAAGCTGACTAAAACTCTGTTCTCCGGAACAATGGAACGAGATAGTGACTTATTGAAAATAATACATACCGATGTATGCGGTCCAATGAGTATTGAGGCTCGTGGCGGGTATCGCTATTTTCTTACCTTCACGGATGATTTGAGCAGATATGGTTATATCTACTTAATGAAGCATAAGTCTGAAACATTTGAAAAGTTCAAAGAATTTCAGAGTGAAGTGGAAAATCATCGTAACAAGAAAATAAAGTTTCTACAATCTGATCATGGAGGAGAATCTTGAGTTACGAGTTTGGTCTTGATTTGAAACAACATGAAATAGTTTTGCAACTCACGCCACCTGGAACACCACAGCGTAATGGTGTAGTGTGTCCGAACGTCATAACTGTACTTTATTGGATATGGTGCGATCTATGATGTCTCTTACCGATTTACCACTATCGTTTTGGGGTTATTGTGACACCCCAAAATTTTGACCTTGTTTTGTTAATTAAAATTTTGCCAGGAAATTAAATTTTTTATTTTCTAGGCTCCCTTTTGATTTTTTGGACCATTTTCTCTCTCTTGTTATTATGGAGTTTTCCCCAAAAAGAAAACCTTTCAAATATGTTATTGGGTTTGTTTAACCTCTCAAGAAAAACTTTTCTTTTATTAGTAGAACTAATTACATAATTAATTTGCTTGATCTTTATTTTCTTGAAAAATGGTTTTCCAAGGTTATATGGCCATATTTGAACTGCAACCATTTGATAAATTCACTTAAAATTCCAACCAAAATTTGGAGGTGTCAAGTGATGTTTTAAAGTCACTTTTATGCAAAAGTATCTTTTATTCATGATATATTTTGAGCTCTACACCCAATTCTCTTCTCTGGTCCAGTGGGCAATTTTGCACTACAACTCATTTAAATATTTCTTTCTATCTTCCACCAAAATTATGGGATGTTGGTAGTAGGATATGATTCAACTTTATGCAAAAACCCAGTGATGTTATTTGAAAATTTTGAGTGAATCAACCTCATCTTCATTCTGGTCCAACATGATGGTTTGTACAGCATCCATATTCTTGCTTGCTCTTTGGCCCTTGATTCTTTCCCCTGCTTGTAGACCACCCTACAAAACCCCTAAGTCCAGGAGCATGCAATCATTGGAATACTTTTGGTTCATGAGAGGATGCCATTTACCTCCTGTCCAGAATTGTAGTTTTGCAAAACTTGCACTAACAAGTTTGTGCTTTGTACAAACTAACCTCACCACCCTCTTGTGCATCTAAAGAGACTAGGATCTGGAGGATTTGGCCACTCCAAGAAAAGCCTAGGTGCCTGTGGCATTTTGTCAAACACCTGGAGTGCATGGACAGATTTGGCATGAGTTTTGTTTTGCATTGTGGACCTGATCCTCTGACCCAACAGGCATGTCCACTAGCATCCCAGCTACCCCTAGACTAGACCTGCTAATCCCCAGCTCCAACCAAGCCACCTAGCAGGCCATGGCATTTCGTCGAGCAGATGGTGGGCGTGCACTGGGCGCACCCAGAGCGCGCCAACTGCAGCCGCGCACCCGAGCCGCCGCGTCGCGCCCCTGGTTTGGCCCCACACTGCAAAGCCGCGCCACGCACTCCCCTTCTCACCAGAAACCTCCAAGCGGCCCTGGCACCCTACAGCGCCGCCGTCAGGGCACTCTTGGCGGCACGCCGGCGTCCGCAGTGCGCCTCTGCCACGGTCGGCGCCGCCCGAGCCACCCCGGCTCGCCACCTGCCCCTGGGAGCCACGCAAGCTTATCCCCTCGCTCGTCGGCTAGTTCTCGTCACCTCCACGTCGCCCTGCCACACAGAATGGCGGTTCGCCGTCGTCCTTATCGCCGACCGCCTCGGGACCGACCTCCACCGCCTATATAAGGAGCCCCGAGCTCATCCCCGCACGCAGGCAGTCCCAAGCCATCTCCCTAGGACCCCCATTGGCAGCCAATCAACTCGGGGAGGTCTCCTTCCCCATCTCCGGCAACCGCAGCCGCCGCCACTGCCCCGGCCATTCCGGTGCCACCAGGGCCTCCCCCTCTCCACTCTCTCCACCAGAAGCTCTCTCTTCCTCTCGTGAACCCTTCCCCCTGCTCGATTTTGATCGGGAACCACCACAGCCCCAAAACCACCTTACTCCCGACGCCGTCGGCCGCCGCGAAGCTCATCGCCGATGACTCCCTCCATCCCCATCACTCCCTCGACCACCGGAAGAACCGCCCCGGTCTTGCGGATCCATCCCGGCTCTCTGGAGCCCGCGGGGAGCCGCCGTTCGCCGGCGTTGATCGCCGTTGCCTCGCCTCCGTTCGGGCAGAGGAAGAGGAGGGAGAGATAGACTGGTCAAACCTGACCAGTGGGCCAGGCGGGCCCACTGTCAGTGACACGCGCACCGTCCACGCTGGAGTAAGTGGAAGCGTAAATCCAAAATACGCTTTTGACGTGTACGTGTATTTTCAAATCGTTTTCTTTTCTGTTTTATTTTAAAACCAGATTTTTGACTAAACTTTGACCGAGCTTAACTTTTTAAATACAACTCCAAATGAGTTGATTCTTTTTCCTACCTCTCTCAAATATTGTCGTTTATTTTAAGATTTATTTCAAAAAAATTCAGACAACTTTTGGGTACTGTTTTTGAAACTATATATTGATTCAAAAATATTTTTAGATAGGATTTTGGAGAGAGGAGAAAACTTTCAAAAGTTTTGGAGTGCACCCTGCCTTTCCACACATTGAAGGCAAGCATCCTGAACCCTGGCATAATATTTTGCATGCATTGTTTGACACAATCATGACACCACCTCATTACATAGGACTCGTTATTTTATGTGGTGATATGATCATTTGCATGAATGCTTATTGGAATTTCCTTGCTGTTGGAAATGGACATGCTTGGGATGATGATCATCCTCGTATGCCTTTCGTGCCTACCGGAAGGAAAACGGGAAAGTCTCTGTCTTGGGTAGACCCGAGCTTGTCCCTAGTTCCTCGTCGAGACGAGTGTGTCCGGCATGGCATGAGGGGTATGATGAGTGGTGACTCTGTCTGTTGGATGAAATATATTCGTTATGCTAATCATGCATGGAATACTTAAACCTCCTGAGTCGACCCTAGATCGAGTCTTGTTCCAGTAACCCCCATACTTGTTTCGTACTACCACTCGTCTCTACAACAAGTAGAGTACGGTTCAGTAAGTTGTCAACCTCCTTCTAGCACACACCGTACAGAGAGGCCATGGTGGAAGATACCGGTTGTAGCTGGTAGGCAGGCCACCTGGTCCGGAGGCATGGGTGTTTCCGGTTGAGACCGAGAGGGGAGGCCACCCCTTAGAGCGCGCAATATAAATTTGATCCCATGCTACGCGAGGTTGTAGCCTCCCCACTTAGAGTTTGCTTGACAGGTGTCGTGGGTGATTCCAGACACGTGTGAGTTAAGCTGGTGTGTGCAAGTTAGGGTGTTTTCAACAAAAAGGCCATAGACGGAATTAGTCCCGATGGACTAAAGGAATCCGTTACTCGTGGGTAAAGAGTACACCCTCTGCAGAGATTAAACCTATTCGAATAGCCGTGTCCATGGTTAAGGATTACAGTCTAGGATGGGTCAAGTGTCGGTCTTAGTGCCGGTCTTCGGAGGAGAAAAACTGTTAAACCAGAACATGGATCGTGACTTGAGACTTATGATGATGATCATTTTTATTATGGACTAACACCTTTATATTAATTGAAATACCGAATATCCCTGGGATGGTTTTACCTCCTGGGTATTCACTGTGATTATTTATAAGACCTTTATGTGGTGTCGCTCAGACGCCCGACTGTGGCATGCTTGTTATTTCTTTTATAAGCCCTTTATGTGGTGTCGCTGAGACACCTGATTGTGGCATTTCTTTTATAAGCCCTTTATGTGGTGTCGCTGAGACGCCCGACTGTGGCATTTCTTTTATAAGCCCTTTATGTGGTTTCGCTAAGATGCCCGACTGTGGCATTTCTTTTATAAGCCCTTTATGTGGTGTCGCTCAGACGCCCGGCTGAGGTATTCCTCTTTATTTACTGACCTTTCGAGGCGTTGCTTTAGACACCCGATCGGTGCCTTTTATTATTAATATGTTATTGCATTTTCATAAATAACCTGCTTACATGCATCAGAGATTTATTTACCTTTTGTGACTGACGTCATGAGCATAAATATTTCGGAACATCGTTGTTATATTATACCCGTGTTCATAATGTTTGCGAGTACATTCAAAGTACTCACTGGCTTGTCCTTGGCTATTGTCTTGGCCAGATTTCTTGCGCGGAGAGGAGCGACCGTGATGACAGCCCCGGAACCTAAGCAACGGTGATAGCAGCCTCGCGAAGATAGGAGTTAACCTGGTCAGTTGTTCCTGTGGGAAATGGAGTCCCATAGACACTGATGATTCACAACCCGCTTCTGCCATCAACCACTAGAAACCATTTGTTGTACTCATAGACCAGAATGGTCTTGTACTACATATTTTGTGTTTTGTTTGGAATTTCTGTATCAAGTTGGTGCCTCATCAGCTAACAGTAATCCTGGGGCTGATGAGCACAAGGGCCATTTTCTGGGAATTATTACCCGGAAAACCGGTCGCGACAGTTATGCATTAGAGACAGTTGCATTCACTTTAAATAGGGCACTATCAAAATCCGTTGAGATGACGCCTTATGAACTGTGGTTTGGCAAGAAACCAAAGTTGTCGTTTCTCAAAATTGGGGCTGCGATGCTTATGTGAGAAAGCTTCAACCTGATAAGCTCGAACCAAAATCGGAGAAGTGCGTCTTCATAGGATACCCAAAGGAAACTGTTGGGTACACCATCTATCACAGATCTGAAGGCAAAATATTTGTTGCTAAAAATGGATCCTTTCTAGAGAAAGAGTTTCTCTCAAAAGAAGTGAGTGGGAGGAAAGTAGAACTTGATGAGGTAATTGTACCTTCTCTCGAATTGGAAAGTAGTTCATCACAGAAATCAGTTCCAGTGATTCCTACACCAATTAGTGTGGAAGCTAATGATGATGATCATGAAACTTCAGATCAAGTTACTACCGAACCTCGTAGGTCTTCCAGAGTACGGTCCACACTAGAGTGGTCCGGTAATCCTATTCTCGAAGTCATGTTACTAGACCATGATGAACCTACGAACTATGAGGAAGCAATGATGAGCCCAGATTCCGTGAAATGGCTTGAGGCCATTAAATCTGAGATGGGATCCATGTATGAGAACAAATTGTGGACTTTGGTGGATTTGCCCGATGATCGGCAAGCCATAGAAAATAAATGGATCTTCAAGAAGAAGACTGATGCTGACGGAAATGTTACTGTCTACAAAGCTCGACTTGTTGCAAAAGGTTTTCGACAAGTTCAAGGAGTTGACTATGATGAGACTTTCTCACCCGTAGCGATGCTTAAGTCTATCTGAATCATGTTAGCAATTGCTGCATTTTATGATTAAGAAATTTGGCAGATGGATGTAAAAACAGCATTCCTGAATGCATTTCTGGATGAAGAGTTGTATATGATGCAACCGGAAGGTTTTGTTGATCCAAAGGGTGCTCACAAAGTGTGCAAGCTCCAACGATCCATTTATGGACTGGTGCAAGACTCTCAGAGTTGGAATAAACGCTTTGATAGTGTGATCAAAGCATATAGTTTTATACAGACTTGCGACGAAGCCTGTATTTACAAGAAAGTGAGTGGGAGCACTACAACCTTTCTGATAAGTATATGTGAATGAAATATTGTTGATCGAAAATGATGTAGAATTTTGTCGAAAGCATAAAGGAGAGTTTGAAAGGAGATTTTCAAAGAAAGACCTCGGTGAAGCTGCTTACATATTGGGCATCAAGATCTATAGAGATAGATCAAGTTGCTTGATAAGATTTTTTAAATGAGTACATACCTTGACAAGATTTTCAAAGATTTCAAAATAGATCAGTCAAAGAAGGAGTTCTTGCATGTATTACAAGGTGTAAAGTTGAGTAAGACTCAAAGCCCGACCACGACAGAAGATAGAAAGAGAATGAAAGTCATTCCCTATGCCTTAGTCATAGGTTCTATAAAGTATGCTATGATGTGTACCAGACGTATTGTGTACCTTATCATGGGTTTTGGCAAGGGGGTATGATAGTGATCCAAGAATGGATCACTGGACAACATCAAAGTTACCCTTAGTTACCTAAGAGGACTAAGGAAGTATTTCTCGGTTGTGGAGGTGATAAAGAGTTCATCGTAAAGAGTTATGTTGATGTAAGCTTTACACCAATCTAGATGACTCTAAGTCTCACATTCTGGATACATATTGAAAGTGGGAGTAATTAGCTAGAGTAGCTCCATGTAGAGCATTGTAGACATAGAAAATTTGAAAAATACATAGGGCTCTGAATTTAGCAGACCCATTGACTAAACTTCTCTCACAAGCAAAACATGATCACACCTTAATACTCTTTTGGTGTTAATCACATAGAGATGTGAACTAGATTATTGACTCTAGTAAACCCTTTGGTTGTTGGTCACATGACGATGTGAAATATGGGTGTTAATCACATACAGATGTGAACTATTGGTGTTAAATCACATGTCGATGTAAACTAGATTATTGACTCTAGTGCAAGTGGGAGACTGAAGGAAATATGCCCTAGAGGCAATAATAAAGTTATTATTTATTTCCTTCTATCATGATAAATGTTTATTATTCATGCTAGAATTTTATTAACTGGACACTTAGTACATGTGTGAATACATAGACTAGACATAGTGTCCCTAGTATGTCTCTACTAGACTAGCTCGTTAATCAAAGATGGTTATGTTTTCTAACCATAAACATGTGTTGTCATTTGATGAATGGGATCACATCATTAGGAGAATGATGTGATGGACATGACCAATCCGTTAGCTTAGCATTATGATCGTTATAGTTTCATTGCCACTGCTTTCTTCATGACTTATACATGTTCCTCAGACTATGAGATTATGCAACTCCCGAATACTGGAGGAACACCTTGTGTGCTATCAAACATCACAACATAAATGCGTGATTACAAAGATGCTCTACAGGTGTCTCCGAAGGTGTTTGTTGGGTTGTCATAGGTCAAGATTAGGATTTGTCACTCCGTGTATCGGAGAGGTATCTCTGGGCCCTCTCGGTAATGCTCATCACTATAAGCCTTGCAAGCAATGTGATTAATGAGTTAGTTGCGGGATGAAGCATTACGGAACGAGTAAAGAGACTTGCCGGTAATGAGATTGAACTAGGTATGATGATACTGACGATCGAATCTCGGGCAAGTAACATATTAATGACAAAGGGAACAACGTATATTGTTATGCGGTTTGACCGATAAAGATCTTCGTAGAATATGGAGGAGCCAATATGAGCAAACAGGTTTCGCTATTGGTTATTGACCAGAGATGTGTCTCAGTCATGTCTACATAGTTCTCGAACCCGTAGGGTCCGCATGCTTAACATTCGATGATGATTTATATTATAAGTAATGTGTATTGATGACTGAAGTTTGTTCGGAGTCCCGAATGAGATCACGGATATGACGAGGAGTCTCAAAATGGTCAAGACATAAAGATTGATATATTGGAAGGCTATATTCGGACATCGGAAAGGTTCTGAGTTATTCGGGTATTTTTGGGAGTACCGGGGAATTAGGGGAACTCACCAGGAGAAGTAATGGGCTTTATTGGGCCATACGGGAAAGGAGGAGGCAGGCCAAGGGGAGGTGCCCCCCCCCATGGGTCCGAATAGGACTAGGGGAAGGGGGGCGCCCCCCTTGCCCATTCCTACTCCCTCTCTCTTTCCCTCTTTCCTTCTCTCCTACTCCAAAAAGGATTCCTACTAGGACTTGGAACTCCTAGTAGGACTCCATACTCTTGGCGCACCCCTAGGGGGACGGCCTCTCCCCCTCCCTCCTTCATATACGTGGGCAGGGGGGCACCCCAAAGACACACCAAGTTTTGCTTCAGCCGTGTGCGGTGCCCCTCTCCACAGTTACACACCTCGATCATATCATTGTAGTGCTTAGGTGAAGTCATGCGCTGGTAACATCATCATCACCGGTGCCACGCCATGTTGCTGACGGAACTCACCCTCGTCCTCAACTGGATCAAGAGTACGAGCGACATCATCGAGCTGAACGTGCGCTGAACGCGGAGGTGCCATAAGTTCGGTACTTCGATCGGTTGGATCGCGTAGACGTTCGAATACATCAACCACGTTACTAAACGCTTCCGCTTTTGGTCTATGAGGGTACGAAGACACACTCTCCCCTCTCATTGCTATGCATCTCCTAGATAGATCTTGCGTGATCGTAGGAAAATTTTGAAATTACTGCATTCCCCAACAATTACACGTCATATCACAATACTTATGCATTTTCTCTCTTATTTTATAAGGTTTACATGAAGAGGGAGAATGCCAGCAGCTGGAATTCTGGACTGGAAAAGGAGCAAATATTAGAGATCTCTTCTGCACAACTCAAAAAGTCCTAAAACTTCACGGAGATCAGTTTTGGAATATAAAAAAATATTGGGAGGAGAAAGCACCAAAGGGGGCCACCAGCCAGCCACAAGGGTGGAGGGCGCGCCCTACCCCCCGGGCGCGCCTCCTACCTTGTGGGCCCCCTGGCAGGCCCCCGACGCCCATCTTATACTATATGGTGCATTTTGCCCTTGAAAAAAGAAGAGAGAAGCTTTCAGGACGAAACGCCGCTGTCTCGAGGCAGAACCAATCTAGGACTCCAGCGGAGCTGTTCTGCCGGGGAAACATCCCTCCAGGAGGGAGAAATCATCGCCATCATCATTACCATCGATCCTCTCATTAAGAGGGGGTCAATCTCCATCAACATCTTCACCAGCACCATCTCCTCTCAAACCCTAGTTCATCTCTTGTATCCGATCTTTGTCTCAAAACCATGGTACATGTGGGTTGCTAGTGGTGTTGATTACTCCTTGTAGTTGATGCTAGTTGGTTTATCCGGTGGAAGATCATATCTTCAGATCCTTAATGACAATTAATACTCCTCTGATTGTGAACATGAATATGCTTTGTGAGTAGTTACATTTGTTCCTGAGGACATGGGAGAAGTTTTGTTATAAATAATCATGTGAATTTGGTATTCATTCGATATTTTGATGAGATGTATGTTGTCTTTTCCTCTAGTGGTGTTATGTGAACGTCGACTACATGAAACTTCACCATGATTTGGGCCTAGGGGAAGGCATTGGAAAGTAATAAGTAGATGATGGGTTGCTAGAGCGATAGAAGCTTAAACCCTAGTTTATGCGTTGCTTCATAAGGGGCTGATTTGGATCCATATGTTTCATGCTATGGTTAGGTTTAACTTAATTCTTCTATCATAGTTGCGGATGCTTGCGAGAGGGGTTAATCATAAGTGGGAGGCTTTTCGAAGGAAGGGCAGCACCCAAGTACCGGTCCATCCACATATAAAATTATCAAAGTAACGAGCGTGAATCATATGAGCATGATGAAAACTAGCTTGACAATAATTCCCATGTGTCCTCGGGAGCGCTTTGCTTTATATAAGAGTCCGTCCAGGCTTGTCCTTTGCTACAAAAAGGATTGGGACACCTTGCTGCACCTTGTTTAATTTTGTTACTTGTTACCCATTACAAATTATCTTATCACACAACTATTTGTTATCGATACTTTTAGTGCTTGCAGAGAATACCTTGCTGAAAACCGCTTGTCACTTCCTTCTACTCCTCGTTGGGTTCGACGCTCTTACTTATCGAAAGGACTACAGTAGATCCCCTATACTAGTGGGTCATCACGCGGGTGGGGAGAATGTTCAGTCCCCACCTCCCCACCGCGCTGGAGGGCGCAGCCGCAGCGACAACGCCCACTCTGGTGCGAGTCGCGACCCCCCAGTTGTCCCTTTAACAGGCGTAGCTATGGGGCACACGCCTCCCCCAGGGTAGGGTAACCAAGACGATGCGCCGAACGGGGTCATCAACCCCCAGGCACATCCTTCTCGTCACCACGCTGCCATGGCGACTGGCTCGCGGCGATGAGAACACGATGACGCTACTACCGGAACCGTCAGGAGGCGAGCAACGTCGCAATCTGCATCGTCATCTATGCCAAGAACTGCTTCTGAAGCCATGGTGCAAGCCCAACTCCTGCTGAGATTCTCACCAGTGGCCGACCAAATGGATGAGTGGAGAGCCACCATTCAGAGTTTGATCGGTTTTGCTGAAGCAGGAGGATCACAGTGGGCAAACCCACCATGGCGCCCGCACGCAACAACAATGGCCCGAGCTGCTGACCATGCCGAAGGGGCCACTCCGAGGGTGCAATCCCCTCCACGGCAGCCAGCGCAATGGCTGCAAGCCTGCAACCAGAACCACGCGACCAGGATCTCGATGGGGCGTCGATGGCCTCATCTGATCCTCGGCCCCGTCAAGATCAGCGGTAGGTCCTGGAAGATCGGTAGAGGGAAGACACACGCGTCACTATAGAACGGCGTCACAAAACCCGCCACCAATATGGCAGGGGCAATGGCCCAGACGTTGACGAACACGCGCCCAGTGAAGGCGGGTACTTGCCTTTCGAGGTTGGGTGCCCTGCCTTCATTGGTGAGCTGCAGCAAGTCTGTTGGCCATCTGCCTGCATTTTCAAACCATAAATACCAAAAAAAGTATGATGGAAGGCTGAACCTGGCAAAGTTCTTGAGCATCTACAAAATAGTTGTTCAGGGCGCTGGAGGAAGAGATGAGAAGGTGTTTGCCAACTACTTCCCTTTGGCTATCAAGCCAAACGTGAGGTCATGGCTGATGCGCCTGTCGGAGAATTCCATTTCGTCCTGGGCTGACATGTGCACTGAGTTTGTTGGTGCCTTCACTCGCGGCCATGAAGAACCAGGGCAGCCCAGCGATTTGCAGTTCCTTCCACAAAAGGAAGGGGAGAGTTTGCGGATGTACATGCAGAGGTTTAGCCGGGTGCACAGGAACATTCCAGATATCCACCCGGCAGCTTTGATTGTTGCATTCGAGTCCAACATGTGCAACAGGAGGATACGTTCCAAGATGAACATCCGGTTGCCCAAGACTGTGAATGAGTTGTACACCTTGGCGGATAAGTGTGCCTGTAGAGAGGAAGTGATGCGGAGCATCCTACGGTCATCACCATGTCAAGAATTCATTTGGCAAGTGACACATGCGACCTCTACTTCTCATACATAAAGGTGAATCTTCTCCTTTACACGTGTTCACTTGACCCCTTTGAGGATGGTATATTACTTGACACTCCACTCAGTGCATGCATAGGTATTGCGGGAGCTTCACGGATGACGAGGAGGAGTGCAAGTGCCAAGGATCACCTACACCATCCATGAGGGAAGCGTGGAAGAGAAGGAAGAAGAAGCCTAGACAAGCTTCTGGAAAGTCCGGAACTTCCGGCAGCTGCCCGGAACTTCCGGCAGCTGCTCGGAACCTCCGGCCATCCCGGAGCTTCCGGCCCTGCCACACCGAAGCTGTCCAAGAGTGTGGCAACTCTTTGGATAGCCTGGACCCTTCCCGGACCTTCGCCCGGAACCTCCGGCGCCCGGACCTTCCGGCCGTCCCCGGAACTTCTGACCCTGCTTGCACGCAGAGACTCGACCCGTGGCCATGTACCCTTTCGCCCCTCACTTACCCTTTCGTGTCTACTACTATATATACTCATCCCCCTCCTCCATTCTAGGGTTAGCAAATATGATAGCTCATTCTTAGGTGAGCTTTGCTCCTACCTCTACTCTTAAGAGAGAGAGAGAGAGAGAGAGAGAGAGAGAGACTACCACTCCCATGGAGTTCAAGACCTCCATGTGAGAAGATCCTGAGGGATTCAAGCCCCCCTTCGTGGGAATATCCTTCTAGGATTCAAGCCCTCATATCCTTCATAGGATTTGGGATGAACTCTACCATGTATCTTGTTTCCCTTTGATTGTTCATGTACCTTGTGGATCTTGTGTGTTTGATTGTCTAGTGGATGTGTGATTGGACTTGTTCTTGAGTGTTTCCCCTTGTGATTTCTCCCCGTTCTTCCCCGTGTTCTTCATGTTCTTCGAGGGATCCCACTCCAAACGTGAAAGATCGGCCTACACCGGGTTAGCCCCGTATCATATGGAATCAAAGCTTAGGTTTATCACGGATTTGGAGTCCCTCCCATCGTTTTCTAGCCTTCTTTTGCTTGATTTCCTCCTAAATTCGAAAATCCCCATCAACAATAGCCCCAAAAGTTTTTGTGATTTGTTGGTTTGGATGATGTTTTGTTGATTTTGATCCATGGATTTGCTTGGTTTCAAGTGGATCTAGCTTTCCCCCATCTTTCCCCCATTTCCATCCACGAAATCTCCCCAATTTTGACCTTGGAAATCGAGTTTTTCCGCCCCCGTTCTCAGATCTGGTATTCAGGGTTCGTCCCGGAAGAAATTCCACGACCCCCGGAACTTCCGTCCTACCCCCGGAACTTCCGGGCTAAACAGAGAGTTTACCCCAAAATCCCCTCTGACCCCCGCACTTTTTCCGTGACCACCGGAACTTCCGGCACCCCCCTGAACTTCCGGCCCTAGGCCCGGAACTTCCGGCCTAACCAGAAACATTGCATGAAATTTCACCATCAGCCTTCTTCGCCTTTTTCATCATAACTTTTCGCTCCGAACTCCGATTTGAATGTTCTTTGGCTCATTTTGAAGCTATCAACATGCTCGAGGTCTTCACATTGGTTTCACCACCATTTGACTCCATCAAATTTTTGGAACTCTGGCATCTTTGCCTAGTCCTTCCACCATAACATCAGCATTGCCACCACCGACTTCCGCAACCTAACCCATTTTGTTCCCCATAACATTTGAGGTTGTTTGAGTAGTGACTTGAGTCTCCTAAGGTGTTTCAGCTACTTAGGAACGGTTGCTTCTTCATCAACCACCACCATAATTTCCGCATAGGCTTGCCCACCATACACTTCCACCACCCCAAGTTAACCCAATTTTTTTTGAGCTTGTTTGAGTTGTGGTTTGTGTCTCCTAAGGTGTTTCGGCTACTTAGGGACGGCAACTTCAACTCCGACATGTGTATAGCCCATCACTCCACTTCCGCATTGCCAAGTGCAAACCACCACCGCTTTTCCGCTACCACCATTTGACATTTTGCCTTTGGATATTTTGAGTTTGCGGTTTTTCCGTTTCCTAAGGTGTTTCGGCTAATTAGGAACGGGTCTACATCGAGCATACCGCCACTCATCATCACCACGAGTTTGTCATCGACTTTGACCACTTCACTATCATCCGTCCTTGGCTTACAAACGACGAACAATTGACGGTAACCTCGACGACACCATTGTATATTCCCCTTCCAATTGCATTGATACCCCCTTAGCCCATTTTGCGTTACTTGCCTATCGAGACTAGCCATTTGAGTATTGCCGGCAACGTTACTTGTGCACATTAGTGATCATACTTCCCATAACATACATACCATATCATCTTTATATCATATCTTGTGTCACAAGTTTGTTCCCGCATATACACAATTGCTATCTTGGTTTGTGCATTGTGCCAAAGTGGCCATATCCAAAAAAAGAGAAAAGAAGAAGAGAGAATAAGCTTTTAAGCAAAAGAGAGCAAAGAGCTTGTAAGCAATAGCCATAGCATCAAAACATATCATATGGTATCATACTTGATCATCTTGGATCATTGTGTGAGAAACACCGGGAACCATACATACATAGCATACTTGGGATAGAAAGTTTATCCATTTTGCATCTTATAGGTTGTGCACAAGTGTCGTATCCGCCTATTGAGCAATCGTGCTAGCATCTCTCTAGAGTTGTGCAACACGAGCATTTTTCGTGGATTCCACATTGTGTGCTCATTCCTTGGTTGCACGACC
This sequence comes from Triticum aestivum, assembly GCF_018294505.1. Lineage (NCBI taxonomy): Eukaryota > Viridiplantae > Streptophyta > Magnoliopsida > Poales > Poaceae > Triticum > Triticum aestivum. The sequence continues at coordinate 299,248,904 of NC_057813.1, forward strand.
CCATTTATCTATCCGTGTGTGTGTTTCCATGTGCCACATATTGCTATTGGTCTACTTGTTTCACTTGCGAATTTTTGAATCTCTTTCAACATTATTGACCCTTTCTAACATTTTGCATCAAATTTTTGTGCCACTATCCTCACCGAGCTACACCATAAGCTTTACTTGATAGGTATGAGTGAACAAGTCCGGTACCAATTCCACTATTCTTTCATTTCACATTGAGTGAAACGGGATACATCCTCAACTTTGGGAAAAGGTAACTTGGTATTGTTTATCTCATTTCCTACTCACCTCTACTCGAGTCTTGTGATGGATAGGCAAGGCATTTCAGCTTCGGTCTACAACAACAACGACGAGTTTGATGCCACGAAAAACAACTCCGACGCCATGCAAGCTCAAATGGAGGAGATCAAAGCCCTCATCAAGTCCTACAAGCGATCTTCCTCATCTTCGAGAAGACGCTCAAGAGCACATGCTTCCGAGCTACCATATCCGGCAAGATCACATCGGCATCGACACCATCACCAACAAGAATGTGAAGGTCAAGAGCTCTACATTAACAACCGCTCAACGACTTCACCATCTCCCTTGGCATCTTCGCCAAGCGACTTCAAGGCATCTTTGCCTACGGACATACGACATCTTCACCAACAAGCACCTCAAGACTATGCTCAAGAGAAGCTCCCCAAGCTCAAGTCAGCGACTTCCACGAGATACTACGACCTCGACATCGACCATGCGATTCCTTTCTATGGAACTCAAGAACCCGAGGAGTACCTCGAGTGGGAGCGTTTGATGGACGACTACCTCAAGCTACATCAAGTTCATCCCGAAGATCAAGTGAAGTGCGCCACAAGAAACTTCCACGATTACGCCTCGACATGGTGGCTTCACACACCTTCGGAGAGCTACGAGATGAGTTGGCCCAAGACGAAGAGAGCTTTGCGGCGAGAGTTCGCGCCTCCAACCTACACGGAACAACTTCGACGCCAATTGGAGAACACCATCCAAGGATCCAAGTCCATCGACAAGTACTTCAAGGAGATGAAGATTGCCTTGCGACGAGCCGTTGTGGACGACCCCATTTCGATGAAGTTTCACTTCATGATGGGATTGAACAACGATATGTCCGAGACTATATTCCTCGAGAACTACAAGTCCATCGACGACTACTACATTGGTGCTCTCAAGGCGGAACAAGAACTCATGAAGGCCAAGGCTTGTCCACCCCAAGCACACTTCGCGGCGACCAAGCTCTATGACAAGCATGAGGCTAGTACCACCACGATGTCCAAGCCCGACGAGATCCAAGACGATGCTCCCAAGTTCGACTTCACCGCCATCCCTGTTTGTGCCATTGATGATGTCGAGTCTACTTCGACTCTTTTTCAAGATGGTGCGGCGACAAGTACGACTATGGAGTCCATCAAGGACCAAGATTTGGAGGCGAGCGACAAGGTGGCGAGCAAGGATGATGCTTCCATCTTAGGAAGCAAGAGTGATGAACTGCCATCTTCGGCCTTCATCCACGGTGACGATGACGAGATGGTTGAGCACGGGATTCTCCCTTCGACCAGGGCGACGTATGATGACTTGAGTGACTTTTGCCACCATATTGAGAGTGAGAGTGACTTTACCACTAGCCCCATATATGACGAGTTGCCCCACTTTCCATGTGAGGAGAGCCACAACCCCCACCACTTGAATGAGATGAGTGACTCCAGCATATGTGACTTTGAGTGCACCTGTTTTGAGGGAGTGAGTGAACCACCACGTAGATAGAGAGTGATAGTTGAGAGGTCCCGTGAGGCCATTTTCACTTCTAACAACTTGACATCTACCTCTATTGTGCCTTCTCATTTGGTGCTAGGTCCCATTTATGATGACACGCCGATCCTCGACGACTTCGTCCTCCCTTTGGACAAGACGATGGCCATGGTGGAATGTGATGCACCCCCACATGGTTCCATCAATATGAATATGACCACCATTTGGTCTTTCCCACCTCACCTACACCACTTGAGTGGAATGACAAAGGTAACATAGGTGACGGTGATGCTCTAGTCCCACTAGTGGACATTCTTGACATTGATTGCTTGCATGATGTTGATCCACCTAGTACCTTGCTTCATGCTACTATGATTTCCCCATGTGATGATTTGCCCATTTATGATGAATATGATGATTCAAATGTGGAGTCTATTAGTAGTGATGCCATGTTACATAGGATTTCTTGTGACAGTTCTTTAGGTCACATCATGTTTGATAATCCGCTTGACTTGTCATATGCTATGCATGAGATCCATCATATGTCATATTTCCAATCTCATCGTAGTGACTATGCATATGCCATTAAAATAAACCCAATTTGCACTTATGGCATAGATGACAAGCCCATGGTTATTGGCATTTGATTTTCTTGTGATGATATTGATATGCTCCCTTTGCATCATTTATCTCATATGCCATGCCATGCCCACCTAGCTTCGGATATGCATTGTTTTGGATGTTGTCCATTTTCTCCATGTGATGTTTCCGATATTGCTCATGAGGAGACCCCCATAGTTTCCTCATGCATTGTAGGAGATTTTGATCCACCCCATTCATTGCATGATCCCAATACTTGTGTGCACCATATGCTCCCCATGAATGAATTTGCTATTGATGTGCCATATAATTGTATGCTCGATTTGCATCCCGATCGTGTCATACATAAAATCTATTCTTTCATGATGGATGACATGTTCTTATACCATGCATCAAATTTCTTTGAGCATTTCTTATCTTGTGCTAACTCTAATGTGCACATAAACATCATGATGGATGATGTGTACATTTACCATACGCACAATTTCTTTTGTTTGTGTCCCTTTTGTGTAGGTACCCATGATTACTTGTCAACCTCGCAATCCCACGAGTTGACAAAACGAGCTCTAGAGAGCAATGAGGACTTGGGATCTCATGGATTGTTTTTCCCACCACTCTCTTCGCGCAAAGACTTCGCACATTTCTTCTACATGGCCCTCACTTGGCTATGGGTTGTTGTCCATTACATATTATATGCCCATCTTGCCATGTTCACTTTGCATGATATGTCCTTTCCTATGCCTTTGCCATGCATTTGTGACCCATGCTTTGCATTACACATGATCATTGATTCTAGTACCTTTATGTGTATTTGCAAGCTTGGTGGAGATATTGCTTGTTGTTGCCATGTTACACTTGTGACCCACCCCTATGATGATACTATGATCTTGCTTTGTGTTCGTGCTTGTGATATGTCATGTGCATTGTCTATGCCTATTATTTGCTCACATGACATGATTACCATGATTTATTCTAGTGTGTTGCATCTTTGCTCCACTAGTATGCACGACTTGATTGAGATGCTTGCTTATGTTGCATCACCCATGATTCATACTTGCTCATTTCATGCGGTTGATGACAACCATCTATATGCTTTGTACATGATTCATATTGCTTCTTGTCATATATCTCCATATGTTGACTCCCTCATGCTAGATGATTTGCCATGTATTGAGTGCAATTATGCCTTTATTCTTGATAATGAGTTTGCCCCCATAGCATTCTCACATATATTTGGAGATTTTGACATATTCCTTGTGAAGCATGCTAGTCTTACCTGTTTGCACCATATGCGTAGTGCCATGAACATAAAGATTGTTGCATCATATTATTCATGCACTTGTGCCTCTAATGATTATGTGCAAGAGACGAGAACCATCATGATGGATGATGTGTTTATCTACCATGCGCATACTTTCTTTGTTTTATTTTGTGCATGTGTAGGATACTTGGACTTTGTGTCGACTTCCACTTCACGTGAGCTAACCATTCGAGTTCTTGAGAGCGAGCCTCATACATTCTACCACTACTCGCTTCTACACCACATTTCCTACCACTTCGGCATTGTGAAGAATGCACAAGGACACACTTTCAAGGTGACATCCTTCTTGAGCTTGGATATTGTGGATCATACTTCACGTGTTGCTTGCACCATTTGCACGCATGTTTGAGATATTGCGTTCACCCATGAGTGCCACATTTCCATGCTTATGTGTTGCATCCAATTCTTGGACTACTTGCTACTATCATATGGTTGGTTGCACCAATATCATTTCTTCACATATGCCATGTCTCTTTGCTTGTCACATGATTCACTTGATTGCCTCACACATGATGAACAATTGCTCTTTCTATTGTGTTGAGTGCCACACTATATTAACTACACCCTATGCACATTATGCTTGGATTGTCTTGCACTTGACCCATGTGTTTAGACACTTCATTTTATTTGGTGTTGTGAATATTTCCTATGCCTACGATAGACCTTTCATTGAGCAATTTGTGAATGCTTGCTATGAACTTGAGGTAGATGCTTATTCTCTTGTCACACATATTTGCATCACTACCTCACATTTGAATACGTGTCCCCATGATATCCTTGATTGTGATCAATTTATGTTCTTACATGCCATGTCACAATCCTTTGTCACACCCTATGCTATGCTTGATGACGACATTTGTTTGGTGAATCACCTCTTGAATGCTTGGTTTTGCACTGACGCTAACCACATTTGTTTTTCCAAGTGTTTGTTCTATTTGCTCCTTTTGAAGGAATCACAAAACGGTGTGACATTGGTGAGTGCCCATTTCGAGCTACTAGACGATGAGTGCTTGGTGATCGACCACTTCGACATGACACCGCCATCTCTTTCCCATGGTGATTTGGTTTTCGATCCGAGGTCGGATCTTTTCCAAGGGGGAGGGTATGATGTGGAGCATCCTACGGTCATCACCATGTCAAGAATCCGGTTGGCAAGTGACACGTGCGACCTCTACTTCTCATACATAAAGGTGAATCTTCTCCTTTACACGTGTTCACTTGACCCCTTTTAGGATGGTATACTACTTGACACTCCACTCATGTGCATGCATAGGTATTGCCGGAGCTTCACGGACGACGAGGAGGAGTGCAAGCGCCAAGGATCACCTACACCATCCGCGAGGGAAGCGTGGAAGAGAAGGAAGAAGAAGCCTGGACAAGCTTCTGGAAAGTCCGGAACTTCCGGCCGCTGCCCGGAACTTACGGCCCCCGGAACCTCCGGCCATCCCGGAGCTTTCGGCCCTGCCACACCGAAGCTGTCCAAGAGTGTGCCAACTCTCTGGATAGCCTGGACCCTGCCCGGACCTTCGCCCGGAACCTCCGGCGCCCGGACCTTCCGGCCGTCCCCGGAACTTCCGACCCTGCCTGCGCGCAGAGACTCGACCCGTGGCCATGTACCCTTTCGCCCCTCACTTACCCCTTCGTGGCCACTATATATACTCATCCCCCTCCTCCATTCTAGGGTTAGCAAATATGATAGCTCATTCTTAGGTGAGCTTTGCTCCTACCTCTACTCTTGAGAGAGAGAGAGAGAGACTACCACTCCCATGGAGTTCAAGACCTCCATGTGAGAAGATCCCGAGGGATTCAAGCCCCCCTTCGTGGGAAGATCCTTCTAGGATTCAAGCCCTCATCTCCTTCATAGGATTTGGGATGAACTCTTCCATGTATCTTGTTTCCCTTTGATTGTTCATGTACCTTGTGGATCTTGTGTGTTTGATTGCCTAGTGGATGTGTGATTGGACTTGTTCTTGAGTGTTTCCCCTTGTGATTTCTCCCCATTCTTCCCCGTGTTCTTCATGTTCTTTGAGGGATTCCACTCCAAACGTGAAAGATTGGCCTACACCGGGTTATCCCCGTATCAGGAAGGGAGGCGACTCCCCGGAGAAGAGGATGGCATCGAAGCTGACCTAGAAGATGACGACGATGCCACTACCCCGAAGAGGAAGAATAAAAAAGCGCAACAACAAGGGCAAGGAAAAGGCAATACTGGCTGTTGAGGGTTCTAGCACTCCTAGTACTGGCAAGAAGGCCTAGACCAAAGCCCCTAGCAAGGACGTTGCCGCATGCACTGATTGTCGGGAGGCTGCAGCGGCTGAGAAGGCTGGGAAGGCTGACAGACCATACTGCAAGATCCATTGGACCAAGGTCCATGATCTCCAAGAGTGTCACCAAGTTGAGCAACTTTTGAAGAAGCAGAAAGCTGAATATGAGAAGCATGACAGGGAAAGAGACCAAGAAGGTGCTGGCGGGAAGGGCCGAGGAAGTAGAGGAGGCCGCCGCGGCAAGGTTCCCCAACATCAAGAGAAACCTACTAGAGGTCGTGAGAAGAAGGAAGGTGATGATGAATGTGATTAAGGGGATGAAGAGGAAACCAATGAGCAAGAATTCCATAAAGCCACTGAGGCCCTGTGCATTGACGGAAGCGCATCTTTGCACTCCTCTCACCGCTAGCTTAAACAGTGGGCGTGTGAGGTCAATGCCGTAGAGCCAGCGGCAGACTCCCAGAAACCACTCAAATGGTCCCGCACGCCCATAACTTTTGACGAAAAGGATCACCCTGACCGCACCATCACGGTAGAGTGCTTGCCGTTGTTGGTTTCACCAACAATCTGCAACCTCAAGGTCACGAAGATGTTGGTTGACGGTGGGGCAGGGTTGAATCTGATTTCCCCCAAGGTAATCAACAAGTTGCAAATATCAGATGAAGAGCTCAAGGTTACTGGCACGTTTCAAGGGATCAACCCCGGAATGAGTCATCCTAAGGGAAAGATCACACTGCAGGTGACGTTTGGAGGAGAGTTGAACTACTGTACCGAGAAGATTGTGTTCGACGTGGTCGAGCTTCCTTTGTTGTACAATGGGATTCTTGGCCGTCCAGCTCTAGCAAAATTCATGGCGTGATAGAGGCAAAGGTGTCCCGTCATTCGATGAGATGATGGTTATCGCTTTGGTGGAAGTCGACTTTGACGATCCGACTACGAACGTGCGAAGACGTCGCGCCTTAGCAATCGCTAAACCAACTCCGAGAGGTTATTGACCACGCCAGAGCATGATCAACCTGACCACAAAGGTCTATTTCCTACAAGCAAACGAAGAACACGCAAGAAACTAAGATTGCAATCTGGATATTGCGAATAACAGAGGAAAGCTTTATTGATCAAGGTAGGGTTCTGTGACCCCTTTGTCTGGTCGTTGAACAAAAAGGAAGTACGCGAAGTTGCAGCTATGGCGAACTTTTAATCTAAACAAAACCCAAAGTCTAAACGGTATCCTAAGGGCTGTATATATGGAGGAAGATGGGGTGAATTTCGTGGCCCTTGGTGGAGGGGTCCAAAACTAACCCTATCTCTTGTTTCCCCACTCATACGGACTCTAAAAATAGCCTATACTTATGTATTTCGAAATTACATGGGCCTGACCCAATAATAAGGTGACGCGGCACCTAGAATAGCCTCTGGACGAAATTTATGAAGTGGCATCTTGTATATTTCGTCCAAGGCTTCATGCACTTATTATGGTGGCTTCAAAGTCCTGAAATCATCACTTGTAACTCCGTTCTTGTTCCCCTTGCGCATGCCATCGTCTCCATGCTTGTTCTTGCTCCAATGTTCATCCTTCTCCAAGCTAGGGCCTTCATTTGTAAGCAAAACAAATGTATCCAATTTAGACAGCATCATATTCTCATGAACATTAGAATCATTACCAAGAAATGAAAGTACCTGATAATTTATTTGGCGTGCGCGAGCTCTAGTAATTGGTCCAGTATATGTAGTAGTAGGGGCTGTGGTGTAACAATGGTATTGATGTCCTCATCATGGCGGCATCCTACTATGTCTATAATACTCTGAAGATGCCAGGGCTAATGGGCGTTATCTCCATCCCATCAGACAAGAAGAATGCAATCATATGCGTGGATAAGATATACCAGGATGCGGTCGGTGCCGAGGCCACAGAAATGCAGTTCCCGCCAAGGAAAACAAGAAAGGAAAGAAAGCTAGCAGGGACACCGACAAAGAATCCGGGGAGCGCGCCTCTCTGGAGTGTGCTGCACCCGTTGATGATTTGCTAGAGAGTTCCACCAGCAAGAGATCCAAAGTTGCCTCACCTACTGTAAAGAAGGTCCCGGCAGGGCTGGGTGGCGCTAATGGTACGTTCACCATCAGCTCCACCCTCGATGACAAATAGGAAAGCGCGCTTGTTGCCTTCCAGCGGGCGAATGTCGTGTCTTTGCTTGGAAACCATTTGACATCCCCGGCGTTCCCAGGGAGGTAATCGAGCACCACCTTACTGTCTGTCCTCATGCCCGGCCCGTCAAGCAGAAGGTCAGGAAACAAGCTTTGGAGCGGCAGAAATTCATTGCCGAGGAGATCAAGAAACTTGAGGTGGCTGGTTTGGTCAGAGGAGTGTTGCATCCAACGTGGTTGGCGAATCCGGTGGTGGTGCGCAAGGCGAATGTGAAATGGAGGCTTTGCATAGACTTCAGAAATCTGAACAAGACATGCCTGAAGGACCCTTTCCCCTTGCCGCGTATCGACCAGATTGTGGATTCCACCTCCGAGTGCAATCTGCTTTCCTTCTTGGATGCATACTCTAGATACCATCAGATATTCATGTCCAAGGAAGATGAGGAGAATACCGCGTTCATAACCCCATGTGGCATGTACTACTTTGTGTGGATGCCCTTTGGGTTAAAAACCGTTGGATCCACTTTTGCAAGGGCAGTGCAAATTGGGTTTGAGTCTCAGCTAGACAGGAATATTGAAGCTTACATGTATGACATAGTGGTCAAAACCAAGGACAGATTGACGCTTATTCAAGACTTGGAAGAAACCTTCACAAACCTGCGCAAGATCAACTTGAAGTTGAACACTGAGAACTGTGTGTTTGGCATTTTCTCCGGCAAGTTACTTGGCTTCTTTGTGTCTCATCGGGGGATGGAGGCCAACTCTGACAAGACCAGAGTGATCGAGCAGATTTAAGCACCCAAGACAGTCAAGGACGTGAGGCATTTAACTGGATGCGTTGCCATGCTGGGCGGGTTCATTTCCAAGTCTGCCAAGCGCGCCCTGCTGTTCTTCAAAATTCTGAAGAAGGTAGGGCCCATGAAGTGGACCCCGGTGGTAAAAGCAGCGCTACCGGACTTAAAAGCCTATCTTTCCTCTGCTCCCACCTTGGTCGCTCCTAAACCACAAGAGCCATTGCTTCTATATTTGGCGGCAACCAATCAAGTGGTTAGTGCAGCGCTGGTGGCACATCAGGAAGTAGAAGAAGGAGCAGCCGCAACTACTGTCCTCCTTGGAGAAGGAAGTGAACCAGTCACGGAAAGCTTGGGTACGGATCCAGAGGCAGAAGAGCAGGGTGGTGAAGGCAATCCCAAGGCCACGGCAAAGAAGAGGGTGGTGTAGCGACCGGTTTACTTTGTTAACTCCCTGTTGCAGGGGGCTAGTTCAAGGTAGTCTGGAGTGCGGAAATTGATCTTCGGCCTCATCATGGCCTCGAGGAAGCTGCGCCACTACTTCCAAGCCCACGAGATCACAATTGTCACCCATTTCCCTTTGCAATGCATACTGAGGAACCATCAGGCCACCGGTAGAATAGTTGAATGGGCTTCAGAGTTGTCAAGTTTTGGTTTGAAGTATGAAAGTACCTCAATCATTCAGAGCAGGTCACTGGTGGAGTTCATTGCAGAATGGACACCCACTCCAGATGAAGAGACCCCAGAAATAGTTATTCCCGGCAAGGAGGCGCCCCAAGAGTGGATCATGTACTTTGATGGTGCCTTCTCATTGCAAGGTGCAGGGGCTGGCGTGCTCTTCATTGCACCCACTGGAGAGCACCTCAAGTATGTGGTCCAAATACATTTTCCTCGTGAGAAAGCTAGCAACAACACTGCAGAATATGAAGGGCTCCTTGCCGGGCTCAGGATTGCGATAGAGTTGGGGATCAATAAGCTGATCACCCATAGAGATCCGCAACTTGTGGTGAGACGGGTTAACAGGGATTACCAGAGTCCATTGATGGAGGTGTAAGTCAAAGAAGTGAGGAGGTTAGAGGAATACTTTGATGGGTTGCAAACAGAGCACGTGTCGCGTGCGGAAAACAGCATTGCTGATTATTTGTCAAAGTGTGCCGCACAAAAGCTCCCTGTGGAACCAGGGACATTTGTCCTTCATCTGGCACAACCATCAGTGTCCCCGTTGACAATGGCTAGGAAAAGGAGAAGCTGGACTCCGGCAAGCCCTTACCGGCAGGACCTCCAGAGTCCCCGATAGAGAAGCTGCCGGGAATAACACTAACTCGCTTGGTGAGCTGCACTCTTCCACAGGACCACATGTCCTTGTGGTCGAGGTAGGTGCTCCCACAAGGGAGGAGGTGTCGTTGTTCCTAGTTGTCGAGCGACGAGCTCCAACTTGGGTGCGGCACATCGTCCGCTACCTCCAAACTGGAGAACTTCTCGAAGAGCAAGAAGAAGCTGAAAGAGTAGCTCGGAGGGCCGGTATGTATCAGTTTCTCGATGACACACTATACAGAAGGAGGCCCAACGGTGTGATATTGAAGTGCATTTGCCAGGAAGAAGGGAAGGAACTGTTGGCGGAGATACACAAAGGCATGTGTGGCTCTCATATTGGATCAAGAGCCTTGGTTGGAAAAGTTTTCCACCAAGGTTTCTACTGGCCCACGGCCCTCCAAGATGCAATTGAGCTAGTCACCAGATGTGAAGCCTGCCAGTTCCACTCCAAGAATATCCATCAACTTGCTCAAGCTCTCCAAATGATCCCTTTGCCATGTCCATTTTCAGTCTGGCGGCTCGACATCCTAGGCCCCTTCCCCCGTGCTACCGGGGTCTTTGAATTCTTGTATGTCACAATCGACAAGTTTACAAAGTGGCCGGAAGTGGAGCCTGTGAGGAAGGTAAGTGCACAATCAGCTATCAAGTTCTTGAAAGGATTGGTTTGCAGTTTCGGAGTACCCGACAGAGTCATCACTGACAACAGCACCCAATTCACAAGCCACGCTTTCATGCAATATGTTCAAGCCCTCGAAAGCAAGGTTTCATTCGCCTCTGTTGCTCATCCCACAAGCAATGGACAAGATGAGAGGATGAACGCTGAAGTGCTGCGTGGTCTCAAGACAAGGACTTTTGATAAGCTGCAAAAGTGTGGCTGATGCTGGATCGACGAGCTGCCGGTGGTTCTTTGGTCCCTCCGTACGACACCAAATTTGGCTACCAGCCAGACTCCCTTCTCCCTAGTCTATGGGGCAGAAGCAATGCTCCCCATGGAGCTCATATACGGGTCACCTCGAGTATTTGCCTACGATGAAGTAGAGCAAGAGCAGCACCTTCATGACGATGTTGTGCTCCTGGGAAGAGAACCGTCTCTGGGCTGCTGTGTATGCTGCACGCTACCAGCAAGCCATGTGTCGCTATCATAGCCACACGCCATGCATGGAGCCTTGAGGAAGGCTACTGTCGTGGGTTTGTCACGGCAGATGTCCTAGTGTGAGGACTTAGTCATGAGGCCAACACATCTATGTGGTAGCTTGAGAGGGGTTGATCGGGATGAGAGACGTGCGGCGGATCAACACACAAGACAAGGATTTAAACAGCTTCAGGCCCCGAGAAACATCATCCGGTAATAGCCCTACATGTTGTTTGTGGCTAGGTCTCATTATGCTCATGAGGGAGTCGCCGCATAAACCGGCTCTCCTAATTGTGTCTAGCCTTAGAGATTAGTTCTCCCCCTTTGTTGGGGTGACCTGCCCTTCCTTATATAATTTGGAGGGGTGGGTTAGATGTGGAGTCTGATACGTCTCCAACGTATCTATAATTTTTATTGTTCCATGCTATTATATTACCTGTTTTGGATGTTTATGGGCTTTACTTTACATTTTTATATCATTTTTGGGACTAACCTACTAACCGGAGGCCCAACCCGTATTGCTATTTTTTTGCCTATTTCAGTGTTTCGAAGAAAAGGAATATCAAACGGAGTCCAAACATGATGAAACCTTCGGGAACAATCTTTTTGGAACAAATGCAAACCTGGAGACTTGGAGTGGAAGTCAAGAAACAAAGGAGGCAGCCACGAGGGTGCCCAGCGTGCCCCCTGCACGTGGGCGCGCCCCCCACCCTCATGGGCCCCTTGAGCGCCCACCGACCTACTTCTTCGTCCTATATATACCCACGTACCCCGAAAACATCAGAAGCGACCACGAAAACCTAATTCCCCCGTCGTAACCTTCTGTATCCGCGAGATCCCATCTTGGAGCCTTCGCCGGTGCTCCGTCGGAGGGGGAATCGACCATGAAGGGCCTCTACATCATCTCCAAGGTCTCTCCGATGAGTTGTGAGTAGTTTACCACAGACCTTCGGGTCCATAGTTATTAGCTAGATGGCTTCTTCTCTCTCTTTGAGTCTCAATACAAAGTTCTCCTTGATCTTCTTGGAGATCTATTCGATGTAACTCTTTTTGCAGTGTGTTTGTTGAGATCCGATGAATTGTTGGTTTATGATCAAGTTTATCTATGAGAAATATTTGAATCTGCTCTGAATTCTTTTATGTGTGATTAAGTTATCTTTGCAAGTCTCTTCGAATTATTAGTTTGGTTTGGCCTACTAGATTGATCTTTCTTTCAATGGGAGAAGTGCTTAGCTTTGGGTTCAATCTTGCGGTGTCCTTTCCTAGTGACAGCAGGGGCAACAAGGCACGTATTGTATTGTTGCCATCAAGGATAAAAAGATGGGGTTTATATCATATTGCATGAGTTTATCCCTCTACATCATGTCATCTTTCTTAATGCGTTACTCTGTTCTTTATGAACTTAATACTCTAGATGCATGCTGGATAGCCGTCGATGTGTGGAGCAATAGTAGTTGATGCAGGCAGGAGTCGGTCTACTTGTCACAGACGTGATGCCTATATACATGATCATGCCTAGATAATCTCATAATTATTCGCTTTTCTATCAATTACTTGACAGTAATTTGTTCACCCACCATAATACTTATGCTATCTTGAGAGAAGCCACTAGTGAAACCTATGGCCCCCGGGTCTATCCTTTATCATATAAGCTTTCAATCTACTTTTATTTGCATCTTTACTTTTCCAATCTATATTATAAAATACCAAAGATATATTTATCTTATCATATTATCTCTATCAGATCTCACTTTCGCAAGTGGCCTTGAAGGGATTGACGACCCCTTTTTTGCGTTGGTTGTGAGTTCTTGTTTGTTTGTGTAGGTGCGTGGGACTTTTGAGGAGCCTCCTGCTAGATTGCGTGCTAAGAAAGATTGATTTGTAAAAGCGTGTTCCTCTAGTTTCCATGAAAATAATGATGAAGATCTAAAAGTTATTGATGTGTCCCCTATTAAATATTTGTTTTGCAATATGAATCTTGATAATGATGGGACTGGAGATGAGTCAACTTTAGTTAAAAGGTGTCCCAATGATTCGGAGTTCTTAGATCTTGATGCTAAATTTGGTAAAAGTTGGATTGGAGATGTCAAGACTTTAAATAGCATTGAACCCACTATATTGGATTCAAGTAATTTAATTATGATAAATGTTCTTTAGTAGATTGTATTTCCTTGTTGCAATCCGTGTTGGATTCTCCTCATGCTTATAGTCAAAATAAAACTTTTACCAAACATATTGTTGATGCCTTGATGCAATCTTATGATGAAAAACTTAATTTGTAAGTTTCTATACCTAGAAAACTTAATGATGAATGGGAACCTACTATAAAGATTAAAATTAAATATCATGAGTGTTATGCTTTGTGTGATTTGGGTGCTAGTGTTTCCATGATTCCGAAAACTTTATGCGATATTCTAGGTTTCCATGATCTTGATGATTGCTCTTTAAATTTGCAACTTGCGTATTCCACCATTAAAAAGCCTATGGGAAGAATCAATGATGTTCTTATTCTTGCAAATAGGAACTATGTGCCCGTAGATTTTATCGTTCTTGATATAGATTGCAATCTTTCATGTCCTATTATTCTTGGTAGACCTTTCCTGAGAATGATTGGTGCAATTATTGATATGAAGGAAGGGAATATTAGATTCCAATTTCCATTAAGGAAAGGCATGGAACATTTTCCAATAAAGAAAGTCAAATTACCTTATGAATCTATCATGCGAGCTACTTATGAATTGAGTGCCAAAGATGGCACTACTTAGATCTATCCTCGCTTTTATGCCTAACTAGGGGCGTTAAACAATAGCACTAGTTGGGAGGCAACCTAATTTTATTTTAGTTTTTTTGCTTTTGCTTCTGTTTAGTAATAAATTTTGCATCTAACTTCTGTTTAGATGTGTTTTCATGTTTTAATTAATGTTTGTGCCAAGTAGAACCTATAGGATAACCTATGGTGATAGTTAATTTGATTCTGCTGAAAAACAGAAACTTTTTGCGCACGAAAATAATTTTAGTAATTCACTTATTTTGCGTTGATTCTTTTTGGTGTAGATCAATAGACAAATTGCCCATGACTTCCTATTTTGGTAGGAGTTTTAAAGTTCCAGAAGTATTCGAGAGTTACAAATTGCTACAGACTGTTCTGTTTTTGACAGATTCTGTTTTTCATGTGTTGTTTGCTTATTTTGATACATCTATGGCTAGTATGTAGGGTATGAACCATAGATAAGTTGGAATACAGTAGGTTTAACACCAATATAAATAAAGAATGGGTTCATTACAGTACCTTATGTGGTGGTTTTTCTTTCTTGCACTAACGGAGCTTATGAGATTTCCTGTTGAGTTTTGTGTTGTGAAGTTTTCAAGTTTTGGGTAAAGATTTGATGGACTATGGAATAAGGAGTGGCAGGAGCCTAAGCTCGGGGATGCCCATGGCACCCCAAGATATTCAAGGATAACCAAAAGCCTAAGCTTGGGGATGCCCTAGAAGGCATCCCCTCTTTCGTCTTCGTCTATCGGTAACTTTACTTGGAGCTATATTTTTATTCGCCACATGATATGTGTTTTGCTTGGGGCGTCTTGTATGATATTAGTCTTTCCTTTTTAGTTTACCACAATCATCCTTGCTGTACACACCTTTTGGGAGAAGCCACTTGATTGGAATTTATTAGAATACTCTATGTGCTTCACTTATATCTTTTGAGCTAGATAGTTTTTGCTCTAGTGCTTCACTTATACCTTTTAGAGCACGACGGTGGCTTAATTTTGTAGAAATTATTAATCTCTCATGCTTCACTTATATTATTTTGAGAGTCTCTTAGAACAGCATGGTATTTGATATGGTTATAAAATTGGTCCTAGAATGATGGGCATCCAAGTTGGGTATAATAAAAACTATCATAGAAAGTGAATTGGATGCTATGATCAATTTGATACTTGATAATTGTTTTGAGATATAGAGATGGTGATATTAATGTCATGCTAGTTGGGTGATTATGAATTTAAAGAATACTCGTGTTGAAGTTTGTGATTTCCATAGCATGCACGTATGGTGAACCGCTTTGTGATGAAGTTGGAGCACAATTTTATTTATTGATTGTCTTCCTTATGAGTGGCGGTCGGGGACGAGCGACGGTCTTTTCCTACCAATCTATCCCCCTAGGAGCATGATTGTAGTACTTTTTTCAATGACTTGTAGATTTTTGCAATAAGTATATGAGTTCTTTACGACTAATGTTAAGTCCATGGATTATACGCACTCTCACCCTTCCACCATTGCTAGCCTCTCTTGTGCCGCGCAACTTTCGCCGGTACCATACACCCACCATATACCTTCCTCAAAACAGCCACCATACCTACCTATTATGGCATTTCCATAGCCATTCCGAGATATATTGCCATGCAACTTTCCACCGTTCCGTTTATATGGCACGCATTATCATTGTCATATTGCTCTTTGCATGATCATGTAGTTGACATCGTATTTCTGGCAAGGCCACCTTCATAATTTTCATACATGTCACTCTTGATTCATTGCATATCCCAGTACACCACCGGAGGCATTCATATAGAGTCATATCTTGTTCAAAGTATCGAGTTCTAATCTTGAGTTGTAAGTAAATAAAAGTGTGATGATCTGCATTATTAGAGCATTGTCCCAGTGAGGAAAGGATGATGGAGACTATGATTCCCCCACAAGTCGGGATGAGACTTAGGACTTTATAAAAAAAAGAGAAAGGCCAAATAAAAAATGAGAGAAAAAGAGAGAAGGGACAATGCTACTATCCTTTTTACCACACTTGTGCTTCAAAGTAGCACCATGAACTTCATGATAAAGAGTCTCCTATGTTGTCACTTTCATATACTAGTGGGAATTTATCATTATAGAACTTGGCTTGTATATTCCAATGATGGGCTTCCTCAAAATGCCCTAGGTCTTCATGAGCAAGCGAGTTGGATGCACACCCACTTGGTTTCTTTTATTGAGTTTTCATACATTTATAGCTCTAGTGCATCCATTGCATGGCAATCCCTACTCACTCACATTGATATCTATTAATGGGCATCTCCATAGCCAATTGATACGCCTAGTTGATGTGAGACTATTCCACATAAAGTGCTATTCCACATAAAGTGCTATCTCCACAACCACCATTCTATTCCACATAAAGTGCTATGTCCATGGCTCATGCTCAGGTATTGCACGAAAGTTGAATTTTTTTTGAGATTACTAAAGTATGAAACAATTGCTTGGCTTGTCATCGGGGTTGTGCATGATTAAATACTTTGTGTGATGAAGATAGAGCAACAGCCAGACTATATGACTTTCTAGGGATAACTTCCTTTAGCCTTGTTATTTTGAGAAGACATGATTGCTTTGATTAGTATGCTTGAAGTATTACTATTTCTTATGTCAATATGAACTTTTATTTTGAATCATTTGGATCTGAACATTCATGCCACAATAAATAAAATTACATTGAGAATTATGCTAGGTAGCATTCCACATCAAAAATTCTGTTTTTATCATTTACCTACTCTAGGACAAGCATGAATTAAGCTTGGGGATGCTTGATACGTCTCCAACGTATCTATAATTTTTGATTGTTCCATGCTATTATATTACCCGTTTTGGATGTTTGTGGGCTTTACTTTACACTTTTATATCATTTTTGGGACTAACCTACTACCGGAGGCCCAGCCAGTATTGCTGTTTTTTTGCCTATTTCAGTGTTTCGAAGAAAAGGAATATCAAACGGAGTCCAAACGCGATGAAACCTTCAGGAACAATCTTTTTGGAACAAATGCAAACCTGGAGACTTGGAGTGGAAGTAAAGAAACAAAGGAGGCGGCCACGAGGGTTCCCGGCATGCCCCCTACAGGTGGGCGCGCCCCCCACCCTCGTGGGCCCCTCGAGCGTCCACCGACCTACTTCTTCCTCCTATATATACCCACGTACCCCGAAAACATCAGAAGCCACTACGAAAACCTAATTCCACCGTCGTAACCTTATGTATCCGCGACATCACATCTTGGAGCCTTCGCCGGCGCTCCGCCGGAGGGGGGATCGACCATGGAGGGCCTCTACATCATCTCCAAGGCCTCTCCGATGAGTTGTGAGTAGTTTACCACAGACCTTCGGGTCCATAGTTATTAGCTAGATGGCTTCTTCTCTCTCTTTGAATCTCAATACAAAGTTCTCCTTGATCTTCTTGGAGGTCTATTCGATGTAACTCTTTTTGCGGTGTGTTTGTCGAGATCCGATGAATTGCGGGTTTATGATCAAGTTTATCTATGAGAAATATTTGAATCTCCTCTGAATTCTTTTATGTGTGATTAAGTTATCTTTGCAAGTCTCTTCAAATTATCAGTTTGGTTTGGCCTACTAGATTGATCTTTCTTGCAATGGGAGAAGTGCTTAGCTTTGGGTTCAATCTTGTGGTGTCCTTTCCCAGTGACAGCAGGGGCAGCAAGGCACGTATTGTATTGTTGCCATCGAGGATAAAAAGATGGGGTTTATATCATATTGCATGAGTTTATCCCTCTACATCATGTCATCTTTCTTAATGTGTTACTCTGTTCTTTATGAACTTAATACTCTAGATGCATGCTGGATAGCGATTGATGTGTGGAATAATAGTAGTAGATGTAGGCAGGAGTCGATCTACTTGTCATGGACGTGATGCCTATATACATGATCATGCCTAGATAATCTCATAATTATTTGCTTTTCTATCAATTGCTTGACAGTAGTTTGTTCACCCACCGTAATACTTATGCTATCTTGAGAGAAGCCACTAGTGAAACCTATGGCCCCCGGGTCTATCCTTTATCATATAAGCTTTCAATCTACTTTTATTTGCATCTTTACTTTTCCAATCTATATTATAAAATACCAAAAATATATATTTATCTTATCATATTATCTCTATCAGATCTCACTTTCGCAAGTGGCCTTGAAGGGATTGACAACCCCTTTATTGCGTTGGTTGCGAGTTCTTGTTTGTTTGTGTAGGTGCGTGGGACTTTTGAGGAGCCTCCTACTGGATTGATACCTTGGTTCTCAAAAACTGAGGGAAATACTTACGCTACTATTGCTGCATCACCCTTTCCTCTTCAAGGAAAACAACGCAAGCTCAAGACGTAACAGAGTCCCAATAGGATTAGGACTAGTCTATCTTCTAATACAAGCCGGATACAAGTCCGGGTCTTTATTCTTTGTAAGGGAAATATTCCTCACGCCTTTCCTCTTAAACCGGCCCACCATCACATGAACCGGCCTACTAGGCCTTGGGTCTTGTCGTCCGTCTGACCCACCCGCCGGGTCACCAGTGTGTCACAATGTCCAGGCGGGTTGCCCGTAAACCTCCAGGTCCGAGCGGGTCGCCAGTGAGTCACCAAGCTCCAGCCGGGTCATACATCCAGCGGGTTACAACGTGGGGTATATCCCCGACATTATACCCCCAGTTTAGCTTGGATTTATCAATGGTAAACTTATGCTGTAAAACAAACACAACAACAAATTTGACAGGTTGTGCTCCGGTTTAAAAGTTTTCCTGAGCCGACACCTGATCATCCTTAAGTCCTTGTCATTTCCTCCTAGATGCGTGTTCATGATCTCATAGCAAATCTCCTTGGGAGATGTGTTCGAACATTGCCAATGCAAAAAATCCGGGCACTTCTTCTGAAAAATCCGGGTCAATAGGCCAGCTTCATAATCAATTTACTGACATTGGTTTCTTGTAGAGAAATATTATAAGAAATAATCCATTTGAGTCGGTTTCCAAAGCTCCGGCTTAATAAACATATTGGACTCAAGATTCATCTGGTGATCTGTCGGTTTAAGGATGTAGAGGCTGGCGAGTTATAATTGCCAAAACTGCTGGTTTGTAGATATTGATAGCACTGGGTCATAACTGTTGCTAACACCAAGCTTGAAAGTGTATCTCCCTTATATGCATATCATCTGTAGCCCCCAAGTCTTAAGAAGGGAGCGTAGTAATAGCTTAAGACTTGCTTCAATATAAATGTTGCAACCTTGAAGAAATCCAGGTTGTTCATCTCAATCACTAGTCAAAACTGAATATTCCACATATGTAGCCCCCAAGTACCGGGTTTTCATGCTTGCAGCAACCTGGGACTGGTAATTGCCTTATGCTCATAAAAACTTCAACCAGTGTAGCCCCCAAGGGCCAGGTCATTATGCAATAATGAGCAGGGACTCTGTAGATATGATCATGTAGACTTGAACATCTATGTGTAGCCCCCAAGGTCCGGCTCAGCAAGACAATATTGAGGTGGAACTTTATATATACTTCATTGAAAATAACATCATATGATGTGGCCTCCATCGTAGGGTTGGAATCCACGACCACAAGGTTAAGAGCCTTGTGCTCTACCAACTGAGCAATGGACCCTTCAATATAATGGATTAAGGCTTGTGTACTTTTAATTTTTGACAGGAGAAACTGGTAGCCCCCAAGGGCCGGCTCATTACGATGTGATAAGTCGGGTCTTCAATAAGGCAAGCAAAAAATGACTACGCATTAGCCCCCAAGTGCCATGGTGCATGCTGGCAGTGACATGGGACTTGCATATTTGATGTAATCTCAACTTGAATATGTAGCCCCCAAGTGCCGGGTCATAAGCTTGCTGCGACTCGGGACAATTCCTTCCATTGCAGAATAAATCATATCCATTGATAAAGAAATAATAGCCATTGCGCTGAAGCGACTTTGAAGACCTCAATCATAATACTGGTTATTAATAACCATAATAAAAATCTAGCCATGTTGGCTATTCAAGATTTGAATAATATAATCAGGTATGAAAACCTCAATCATTCAATGTCAACATGGAAATCCAGCCAAGTTTGGTTATTGAAGATTTGAATACCTTATCAGTTGACAAGTAAATCCGAAGTTTAAATACCCGACGGCTCTTGGCCGATGGCGACTTAATATGTATCCATTGTAATCCGGGGATTTTTGTAACCCGACGGCTTATAGCCTTTGTGAAAATCAATAATTGATAACCCTTTTGAAACACCAATTTCAATTTTTGATGATGGGCTTGAACATAATCATTTATATAAGTCATAGCTCTGCAAATCTTGCACATAGTTTAAACAACATATGCCCTGGCGACTTAACGTCAAAAGCCAGGGTGGGCAACAACCCAAACATAATACAGTCTTATGCAATTATGGAGAAGACTAGAATTAAGGCCATTCAAGCCTAAACATACTAGAGACTTAACGTCAAAAGCCAAGGCGGGTTATCAAACCTCACATATTTATATAACCAGGAAAACATACCTGTAGAATTGGCTCATACTGCCGGCTTACATCGCCATATCCAATAAGCGCAATAATCCAATGATTTATAAGCGCATGATTCCAATGGCGCAATCAAAAATATACTGGCGACTTAACGTCCAAAGCCAAGGCCGGTTATCAAACCCAAAATATTCATACCATTATTGAAAGACATACCTGTAGATTAATAACATGGTGATGCCTTGATAATTATAATCCGGGGCCAGTATCAACCCGGAGGCATGAAATATCGTCATTTTGATTGCTCAAGGCAAAATATCTTGACAACTTAAAGTCTGCTATCAGGCCGGGTTAATAACACCCTGGATAAAGTCATACATGATCCATAAGGCAACATGGCCCTCATTGATTTTTCAACCATGTATTGACATGTCACAAGAGACAAAACTCCAAAATGTTCAAATCAAAGATAAATCAGAAAAACAAGGCTTTCATAGGCCGCCAAGCCTCAAACTCAAGTGCTTTCATGGGCCGCACAACCACTGAGTTAAACCTTCATTCAAACCTTGTAAGCCGGACCTCACATGACCAATCGTTGTTTTAACGTTGACAAGTTCAGGGTCTTTATAAGATTGACTGTCAAGAGTACAACGAGTCACTCTAGATTACCTGGGCGGAGTGGCAGACTTACAAAGGCGGGATAACCCGGATTTTTTGGTGAATACATTCGGCATCCAAGCCGATCAAAGCTTTGTTCTGTGAACAAGAAGCCCCCAAGTAAAAGTTCATTCTAGGCATATAAGCCGGATTCAGAGCTATGCTCAATGAGGAGGAAACCCCCAAGTATATTTTAATCATGGCGTACAAGCCGGATCAAGAGGGTAGTCACGGCTGTGCTCAGTGAGCAAGAAGCCCCCATGTAATTTGTAACAAGGCGTGCAAGCCGGATCAAGATGGTAGTCACAGCTATGCTCAGTGAGCAGGAAACCCCCAAGTGACCATAATAATATAAGCCCATAAGGCAGGATACCCATGTTTGAACCACGCATTACGGCAGCAAGTTCTCTTTGGCAACCTTTAATTTTTCTGAGAACTCGAACTTGCGAGAGATGAATTCTTTTTGAACCAGAATTTTAAACCGAATATTTGAGAGCTTCAAAGCTTTGTGAGAGACAGATTTTCCTTAAGCCGGATTTTAAACCAGAATTCTTCATTTGAGCCGGAAATTTTCTGACGACCTTTTGAATTTGCACCAATATGGCAGTAGCCTCCGTGGCCGGGTTATCCCCCCCCCCCCCCCCCAATGACCCGGGGTTCTTGAATGTGGTGACGTTTGCTAAGTCATGTCATCATAGCCCCCGAGTCTTAAGACGACTCAAGGAGTTGACTTGAGATTCCCCATACTTGACCATGATATAAACTGGCATATAGTTAAACAGCGGAACGCTATCATATGTTGAAGCTTGGCGGGTTATAAATGATCCCGTGTGAGCTGTGTCAATAACCCAGCTGATGATTCATCCCAACTGGTTGTTGAAGTTTAAACAACCCACAGTGGCGGCGAATTGTGCATCTGTCCCTTGAGCCATCCGGTGCAGGTGGATGCTGATAATATAATAGGATTTGCTCCTGAATTGTTGGAATAGACCGGACCATAGTGCGGACAATAAGGATGATCGCATCATCAGAGACAACACGTACGCAAGCGAGTGCACAAATGTTGCCAGCGCATGCTCCGTACCCACGGTATAAGCCATTTTTATAATAAATAATTGCCCTGCATATAAAAATATATAGCCCAAAGTAATTGTTCTTTAATAAAACAATATGTATTAATCAAAAAAAGGGACTTAGATGGATATCACCTGGTATTTTTGTGGGATGTCGAGTCAGTCGTGATAACGAGGCGACTAGAAAGATGAGTTGGCAAGTATAGTGAACCGACCGAGAAGAAATTATTGATGAATATCGCCCGTCGGCCGGTCCATTGCATTCTTCATTATATTTGCCTGCTGGTTGCAGATTCCCCTCAATTGGAAAAATGGGGCTCTGATTGTCTTGTCAATTGAGCTAGAATAAAACCTTGCTACTGAGCCAGCAAGTTAAATCACATAACAGTCATTGCCAGTGAGGATCGCCACCAGTTCCATGTTGATCTCCTTAGCAAGAAATTTCCAAACCATGACGTACATGTACCCATCCGGCGTGCCAGCAAACAATATCTCATCAATGATAATCATGGGAAAACCCCAGAAGGCCCCTTTTAGCATTTTCTCTCTTTTTCTTGAAGAACCTTCCCTTCTTAAAACTCATCTCCTTTCATATATATTTTTAAAACAGTTGGCAGCTTCTCTGTTTCCGTCTTTTCTGTCTTGACAATAACTGCAGCAGGAGCACGCTTGTGCTTCAGATGCGGAGCCGAGCTGGTCACAGGGGTGGAGAAACATGGCGCTCGAAGTCAGTGGCAGAGGCGGCAGCGATTTGGCACGGCGGGTCGAAGTCAGGTGACTTGAGCGGTGCTGTGTCTGAGGTGAAGCGGCAAGGCGGCGAGTGGCGACCTCATGCATGTGGCACTCGGACGTGCTGTCCGACCAGTTTGCAGGCAAGGAAGGTCCGGCAAGGCGAGCGACTAAGCCGGCGGCGACTTGGCCGGGATGGCTCACCAGCAGGCGATTCACGGTGAAGACGAGCAGTAAGCGGCTCAGAGGCGTCCCAATGATAAGCAACTCGCGGTGCCGGCCGACGAGAAAAACAGGCGAGGCGTCTTGGCGGTTCAGAATGGTTTTTTGTTGGCAAGAAATGCCTGTTGGTTTTGAACCTTAAATCACATCCTCCAGGAACTCCACGTACTTGCAAAGCTGGCTAGCTTCTGAAGCTAGCAATCAAGTAGCTTAATTGATGAACATCATACATCTAACCAGCGTATGTACGTACACGAACTTGGCTTTACCAGCGACAATAGGACTATGGATCTTCTCCTGATAGGAACTCTTGGCGTCTTGGCGAAATGCCAGTGATCAAATAAACTGACAGCAAAAGCCAATGGAGTTCCTTGGCACACCATGGTTTCTCCACGGTCGTGGTAAAGGCATCTAGGAGCAGCTCTGTGGTGATGGCGAATCATAGGCCGCTCCATCAAGAGCAGGCAGATCTCAGAGGCGGGTCACAGCCACAGCAAGTCCATGGCGATGGCGGCCGACTCAAGGCGTTGTGGCGGTGACTTGCTCGAAACTGTGGAAACAACAGCAGAGGCCAATGAAGGCGGTGGCTGTGTGGCGACTTACAGCAAAGAAGGCCCGCAAGGGCGACTCGTGGTAGGTGCTGACCGTCGAAGTACGGCCAGCTCAGGGCGGCCCAGAGGCACGGGGCGGCTCACAGGACTCGGTAACCGGCGGCTCAATGGTCGAGCAGCTTGACTCAGACGCGAAAGAGGCAACGGCGAGGTGGTGTGGTGAGGCGGCAAGCTCAGAACTCAGTTGGGCAGGCAGCTCGGCGAGGCCTCGGGCGGCAATTGGAGGTGGCGGAGGACCGCGGCAAAGCTGGTTCGATGGCCGGGTCATGGCCACTCGTGGTAGAGGCAAAGGCAAAATGGCTTCAGAGACGGCAACTCGGATCAGAGCGGCGGATCCAGCGGCTTAGAGGTGGGTCATCGTGATGACTCGGGGTCGAACCTTTTGTAGCTCCGCAACGGCAAATCTGGGTCGTGGCCGTGTTGCTTTACCAATCGACATCTGTGACGTCCTCTGAGTTGCGGCCCCTCTTTATCTTTTTAATATCTTTCCTTTTCATTAATTCCTTGACTCCGACTTGCAACCAGCGCACGATGACTAGGCTAGAGTCAAGCCCTCGGTTCCTTATACTTCAATTGGGTTTCGCTGCAGATCGGATCGAACCGACAACTTCTATTTCTCTTCCGTAGATACGCATGGGTTGAATCCATGGCGACTTGATAGCCAAGACAAACTGGATCAAAAAACTGTAGATCGTCCATAGCGACTTGCCAATAATATTTCCTTCATTTCAACCGATGAGGTGAGAGTTGATGCAAATCCTTTCGTGTCGTATCTTTTTCACTTGAAAAATTACGAACTTCTCAATCCCTGCGAAAGATTCCTCCAAGAACTCATCACCACCGTGCGTCGTCCCTGGTAGGCATCAACTGTCGTGGATTTTTCACGGCAGATGTCCTAGTGTGATGACTTAGTCGTGAGGCCAACACATCTATGTGGTAGCTTGAGAGGAGTTGATCGGGATGAAAGACGCGAGGCGGATCAACACACAAGACAAGGATTTAGACAGCTTCAGGTCGCGAGAAACATCATCCGGTAATAGCCCTACATGATGTTTGTGGCTAGGTCTCATTATACTCATGAGGGAGTCACCGCATAAACCGGCTCTCCTAATTGTGTCTAGCCTTAGAGATTACTTCTCCCCCCTTTGTTGGGGTGCCCTGCCCCTCCTTATATAAGTTGGAGGGGCGGGTTACACGTGGAGTCCCAATAGGATTAGGACTAGTCTATCTTCTAATACAAGCCGGATACAAGTCCGGGTCTTGATTCCTTGTAAGGGAAATATTCCTCATGCCTTTCCTCTTAAACCGGCCCACCATCACATGAACCGGCCTACTGGGCCTTGGGTCTTGTCGTCTGTCTGACCCGCCCGCCGGCTCACCAATGAGTCACAATGTCCAGGCGGGTTGCCCGTAAACCGTCAGGTCCTAGCAGGTGGCCAGTGAGTCGCCAAGCTCTAGCCGGGTCATACATCCGGTGGGTTACACCGTGGGGTATATCCCCGACAGTGACCTTGTCCTTGGGCATGCTCAGTCCGCCAAGGGTTCCAACAAGTTGACGCCAAAGTTGGAAGGCCCTTACCGGGTTGTACGAGTCACCAGACCTGGCGCAGTCCGTCTAGAGACCGAAGATGGCATCAAAATGCAAAACTCATGAAATATTGAGCATCTTGCCAAGTTCTACGCGTAAAGTGCGGCTGCCGAGCCCTGCCCCGGCAGCCACCCTTTTGTATAAGCCTTCCCAATGCGCATGTAACCCTTTGTACATAGCCAGGCGCAGACTTTGAGCACAGATAATAAAACGAAGCACTGGCGCCCTAAAAACATGCATGCCTGATTAGCTTAGCATAACTTGCCATGGTCATTTAGATAAGGTCATATATTGATATGTTTTCCCCTGCACTAACTACAGTGCTCTTGCTGCGGGCTTGATCCGGAAGAAGAGGCAGAAACAAGTTGGCATACCGATCCCCGAGAAACCGAACAGATAAGTTTCTTTCTATCCATATGTGTCTCTGTAAGAGGAAAACTTGTGCATAGAGAAACCTTGTCACCTTCAAAACATTTGTGCTCCCATCCTTTCATATGAACATTGTTTTGGTCAAGATGGTTGTAGTGGCATTTGACAAAGAAGGATCGACAAGGGGCCGGTTCCCTTCCATAGTTTTGAGCCCAGAAGGCCAAGCCTCCGCAACAAACATGAAGGGCACCAACAAGATAGCTTGCCCGAAAAACTTGTTTACTTAAAAGTATAGAAGCGTTCCTCCTCTGCATGGATAATATACATGCACAAGTACCCAGCAAGGCTTGTATTTTTCATTAATATGCGGATAAACAAGTACAAACCTTACAGAGCACAAACATGGATAAAAAAGACTACATATTTAAGACTAAAATTTGGCGAGCACCTACATCCTTTGAAATATAAAAAGGGCAGATGCCTCGTAATGCCTTTATTGCCCTCCTTCTCCCAAGATTTGTCTCGAGTGCGAAACAGGCAAAAGGAGAACCTAGGCGGGGTGCATGCGGCAGAAGGCACCAAGAGAGCCTCCCCCGGCAACCGTCTGGGAGAGGCTGGTGATGATGGTGCCGGGGCAGGGGAAGAGTCGAAGAATGGTGCAGCAAGCAGGCAGTACGAGACGAAGGTGTCGGTGCCATCGTACTCTGACCTGACGGCCTGCCACCCGCCTTCCTTGTCTTTGCCGGTTTCCTCCTCATCACTATCGCTCCAGGAAGACGCCAGGCCCCTGGCCCGTCACTTCCCAAGGGAGGCTGCTGATGGTAATGGTGGCGCCCAAGGTGCATTGAAGACACCACCCCCACCTTGGCGGGCAGGAGGGCGTTACCATCTGCAACATCACCCCTGACCTCACCAGAGAGGACAGCGCTGGGATCACTAAAGACCCCGAGCACGGCAACACAGGCGGGCGCCAGAAGCCCTGAAGACTCCACCAACGAGTCTTTGAACTCCATCAGCTTGTGGCGAAGGCGACGCCCCTGCCCGCGACGGATAGCTCATATGGAGGGTGCGAGCGCTCTGCCATTAAGGAGAGGCATGACACCCCACACACTAAGGTCGATGCGGCAACCATGGGTGCGCTGCCACCAACTACGACTGCCCCAACCACAGCCACCGCGTCTCCCATGGCCGCGAACCAGATTCACTCCTCGAGTGATAGCACGAGCCTCCGGGATCATCACTCCCAAGCTGAGGCCCGAAGCCTAGCCCCGGCCTCTTTTCATCGGCATAAAGAAGAAGAAGGCAAGCAAGAAGAAGGAGAAGATGCGAGGATGAATGCCTCCATTCCCCCTAGCGCTCCCTTTAATAGACGAGCTGGGACTGGGGGCTAGTTCTCCACCTCTTCCCCCTGGGGGCTCCTTCAAATCCGACCCGTTGATGCCGCTGATGATGGCCGGACCCATCGACCGTTCTCTTGCACCAATCCTGAACAATTGGGTTTCTGCCACAACGCTCTTTCCTGCGCCATCCGTCACCTACCCCGCGCGATGCATGCGGCATACATGGCGGAAAGGATGAGCGTAGTGGGAAGAGTGAGATGGCAGTTACCTCCCCATGAACAAAAGTCATTCACGGTCCATTACAAAGGTGTCCGCACCGTTTTTGGCATCACACGACGCACGGTAAAACCGAAAACTGACTCAAACACAGGTTAATGAAGAAGCAAGGAAAATATCAAGAAGAGAGCCACCAGCAGCACTCTGCATGTGTACCTGATACGGCCTACCCCAACGGTGCTCGAAAACATGTTCAGGCCAGGTCCAAGGGCTCCTGTCAGTGTAACAAACCTTCACGTATGTTGCCCAGACTGTACACAAGCGCGAGGGCAAGGATACATCAGTGCTAAGCTCCCAAGACGAGACCAAGCCAGAGTAATAGCTCTCTGAGGAATCAAAGGGCGGATCAAGAAGACCAAGACAAGCCAAGGAAACAAGATGTCGCTAAGAAAAGACCTCTCTTACCGGGCAGGCGAGCCAGGTCAGGTCGAGGCATCCCCAAGGACAAGTCCCAAGATTTCCCCGGCAGGCTTGCCAGGGCTGCCAAGGGTGAATCGCCCCGCCAAGACTCCACCGCTCCACCGCACATTGACGCAAGTCACTTATCCATGTGGTGTCGAGCTCCCAAGTGATTAAGTGGCTATCATTTGGCACGTGGCAGCCATTTGGAAGGGAGATTACCCCTATATGACACCCGTCCAGAGCCGTGTCATGCAGACACGAAGAAGATGATTAAGCGGCATGGCAGGCTTGCCGGGTTGCATCCTCAGCGTGACACCTAGCAGTGCATTCAATGCACTTTGTCCTAACTGGCAGAGTTAGGTATGATAGCACTATTGGCTATCTAATCAGTAGATAATTAATATTTTGCCACTGTGGTAACCCCTTAGCCTATAAAAGGAGGGCCATGGCAACCCAGAAAATGATTTGGACCCTTGTACACTCATACGCGTGTAGCCTCTCTCCCCGAGGTGACCCTGCTAGGCTTGAGCACTACGTGTCCACCACGGTCCTCCCATCAATCCACCAAAGCAGGAGTAGGGTTTTACGCTTCTCAGCGGCTCGAACCTGGGTAAAAACCACCAGCGTCACCATCTGTCGTGCTGCTCCATGGCTTCCGCTCTTTGTGCTACGTGATTTCCCCCTGCTGAACCACAAGTGGCTGATGGCCCCATAGGTGATCGTGTTCCACCACGACACCTTATGTCATATGCAAAAGTTCATACAACATTTATGTTGTTTCCAGATATTTTTGATCATGTTACATACCATCTTCACTACAATCTTATATACCAACACTTCATCATCTGCTATCTGTTTTGAGTTGATCCTTCTACCTTCACCTTTTAGCATCATCACGAACATATATCATATAATAGGCCTAGTTATGTTGTT
This sequence comes from Triticum aestivum, assembly GCF_018294505.1. NCBI lineage: Eukaryota > Viridiplantae > Streptophyta > Magnoliopsida > Poales > Poaceae > Triticum > Triticum aestivum. The sequence continues at coordinate 299,277,718 of NC_057813.1, forward strand.
TTTGTTTAACCTTGCCATACTTGTTTTATTGTCTTTTGATTCTTCTATATGGCATGGTTATTGATTTGAATTATTTCATTGCGATAGATTAGTCTGAGCATGACGAGTAGAATTATAAGGAATTATGAGTGTGATGATCTTCATCAAACGTACCAGGCAAGTTACACCGTGATCATCCTTTATCTATTATTTTTCTATGCATGTACTTTATCACCATACCAAATTGTGCATGTGTAGGGATATTATGGTAGTATGCTATTGCTATTGAGACGCAGTTAGTATGGCCTTATTGTAGAACGTGGTAGTGTATTCTTGCTATGCTATGTAGATGGGTATTGGCCCAGGTATGAATCGAGATTATGTGAGGACTATAAATAACTTGATCAGAAGCATAATATATAATTCACTTCTGGACGGACAAGGTTACATCATGGAGTTTCTTTTTCCTTTTCTAAGGACATGGACCATGGCTAAGTGCGTCCGAACGGTATAGCTGGGTGGTTTCATAAACATCGTGGTTTATACCCTCTGAATGTAAGTGGGGTCCAGGCTCAAAAAGATCAGACAAACTTAGTGACTAGTAGCTTCCATGTCCAGCCACTGGCTATATGGGCTCTAGCTTAGTTGATCAGTTGTGGAGACCTTACCCGGATGTGCCAGCAGATGTAGTTATGATAGTTGGGATGGGCCTCCTGTGGGACTAGGCGACTACTTTTGAAATACTTTGTCTCAATCTTCGGGTTGAGTCTAGTGGGTAAAGTGTACATACCTCTGCAGAGTGTATAAACTAATCATGATTAGTCGTGTCCCTGGTTATGGACAAATTTGAGCAGCTAGACCATTACAGTTGTTGGATGATCTTGACAGATGATACCTTAATAAAAATTGTCTGGGAAACTTAAAAAATGGGGGATAGGTTGGAATTGGATTGCCCAATTCAACCATATGTATTTAATTGTAGCAAGATGTAATTAAAATTTGGCTATTATATTATGTAGTTATCAGGGAAAAATTAGCTTGTCTACAAAACAACCACTACATTACCTGTAGGTCTATTATATAACTCCTGTGTGACTTTCCAATACATTCAAAGTATTGACCCTTCGTGGCTGCAACGTTTCATGTTACAGATTTTGTACGACGAGTGAGTAATATGATGTAGGGTTATGACGTCTGTACTCGACATTTGCCTGTGGTGTTGATGGACTTCATGAAGATTTTATTTGTTTTTTCACTGTATTTTGCTTGTATGCTAGCCTTGAGCTACGCATGTATGTATTATATTAAATTCTGGATCGACGATGTAATATTATGACATGTGGTTTATTTTGATATTACATCTTGTACTGTGTGTGCTAGCTATTGATCCAGGGACTAGCACAATGAGCATAGAGAGATCGAATCTTATCAGGTTTCGGTCGTAACAACCGTGCATTGCCCTTTCTCACCTTGAGACGTGGTGCAAATTTCGTCGGTGCATCCAAACCCCGTGATATGATACACACTATCACACATAAGCCTACTTATATCTTCCTCAGAACACCCACTATACCTACCTATTATGGTATTTCCATAGCCATTTCGAGATATATTGCCAAGCAACTTCCACCGTTCCGTCTTTATGACACACATCATCATTGTCATATTGCTTTGCATGATCATATTGCTGACATAGTATTTGTGGCTCAGCCACCGTTTGTCATTTTTATACATGTTATGCTAGATCATTGCACATCCTAGTACACCGCCAGAGGCCTTCATATAGAGTCATATTTTGTTCTAGTATCAAGTTGTAAGTAAATAGAAGTGTGATGATCATCATTATTCATTATTAGAGCATTGTCCCAAGTGAGGAAAGGATGATGGAGACTATGGTTCCCCAACAAGTCGGGATGAGGAACCAGACGAAATAAAAAGAAAGAGGCCAAAAAGATCCCAACAAAAAAAGAAAAAAGAAAAAAAAGAAAATAAAATGAGAGAAAAAGAGAGAAGGGGTAATGTTACTATCCTTTCCATACTTGTGCTTCAAAGTAGCACCATGTTTTTCATATAGAGAGTCTCCTATGCTTTCATTTTCATATAACTAGTGGGAATTTTCATTATAGAACTTCGCCTCTATATTCCAAGGATGGGCTTCCTCAAATGCCCAAGGTCTTCATGAGCAAGCAAGTTGGATGCACACCCACTTAGTTTTTTTCCAGATTTCATACACTTATAGCTCTCAGTGCATCTGTTGCATTGCAATCCCTACTCCTTGCATTGACATCAATTGATGGACATCTCCATGGCCCGTTGATTAGCCTCGTTAATGTGAAACTTTCTCCTTTTTTGCCTTCTCCATATATTCTCTACCACCGTATTCTATTCCACCCATAGTGCTATATCCACAGCTTGCGCTAATGATTTATGTGGGGGCTAAAAAGGCTGAAGCGCGTTAAAAAGTATGAACCAATTCATCGGCTTGTCATTGGGGTTGTGCATGATAAATACTTTCTGTTAAGAAGATGAAGAATGACAACGCTATATAATTTGTAGGGATAATGTTCTTTAGCATTGATATTTTGAAAGGCATGATTGTTTGTTGGTATGCCTGAGTATTGATGTCTTTATGTCAAATTATAGACTACTACTTTGAATCATTCGGATCTGAATATTCATGCCACAAAAGAAAGATTACATGATGAACATGTTAGGTAGCATTCTACATCAAAAATTCTGTTTTTATCAGTTTTCTACTCAAGGACGAGCAAGAATTAAGCTTGGGGATGCTTCATACGTCTCTATTGTATCTAATTTTTTTGATTGTTCCATGCTATTATAGTATCAATCTTGGATGTTTTATATGCAACTATATATACCATTTTTTGGGACTAACCTATTAACTTAGTGCCAAGTGCCAGTTGCTGTTTTTTTTGCTTGTTTTTGGTTTTCTAGGAAATCAGTACCAAACGAAGTCCAAATGCCACAAAACTTTTTGACGATTTTTTCTGGACACAAGAGACACTAGAAGCTTTGGGAGGAGGCTAGAAGGTGAAGGAGTGGGCCACGAGCCACATGGGCACGCCTGGGGGGGGGGGGGTTATGCGCGCCCTTCTGCCCGTGGGCCCCTTGTTCCATCGTTTGACCTAACTCCAACTCTAAATTCTCTAAAATTGGGAAACCAACAGAGAGCCACCTAAAATACTTTTTTTTGCCACCGCAAGCTTCTGTTCTTGCGAGATCCCATCTAGTGGCCTTTTCTGGTACTCTGCCAGAGGGGCAATCGATCATGGAGGGCCTCTACATCAACCTTGTTGCCCTTCCGATGATGTGTGAGTTGTTTATCACCGATCTACGGGTCCATAGATAGTAGCTACATGTCTTCTTCTCTCTCTTTGATCTTCAATACAGAGTTCTCATCGATGTTCTTACAGATCTATTCAATGCAATCCTTTTTTGGCGGTGTTCTTGTTGGGATCCGATGAATTGTGGCTTTATGATTAGATTATCAATAAATATTATTTGAGTCTTCCCTGAACTCTTTTATGCATGATTATTATAGCTTTGTATTTCTCTCCGATCTACCCGTTTGGTTTGGCCAACTAGATTGATTTATCTTGCAATGGGTGAGGTGCTTTGTGATGCGTTCCATCTTGTGGTGCTCAATCCCAGTTACACAAAGGGACATGACACGTATTTGTATCATAGCCATTAAGGATAAACGACGGGGTTTATTCATATTCATTGGATTTACTTCGTCTACATCATGTCATCTTGCTTAAGTCATTACTCCGTTCTTTATGACTCTAGATGCATGCTGGATAGCGGTCAGTGTGTGGAGTAATAGTAGTAGAAGCAGGCAGGAGTTGGTCTACTTATCTCGGACGTGATGCCTATATACATGATCATTGCCTTGGATATTGTCATAACTATGCGCTTTTCTATTAATTGCCCAATAGTAATTTGTTTACCCACTGTATGCTTTTTGGTCGAGAGAGAAACCTCTAGCAAAAACTATGCCCCCAAGGTCTATCTTTATCATATATTAAAATCCAAAAATACCTTGCTGCAATCTATTTACTTTCATTTTATTTTGTGTTTTTGTTTATCTATCTATCACTGCGATATTTGATCCTTGCAATTAGCCGCCAAGGGATTCACAACCCGTTGTTTGCATTGGGTGCAAGTATTTGTAATTTTGTGTGTAGGTGCTGTTCACGAGGTGTTGCGTGGTTCTCCTACGGGATTGATAACCTTGGTTCTTAACTGAGGGGAATACTTATCTCTACTATACTACATCATCCTCTCCTCTTCGGGGAAATCCCAATGCAACTCACAAGTAGCAGTATCCATGGGGTGACCCAAGGATGCTCCGCATCATCTCCCCCCCTTGGGACAAATCCGTCCTCGGATTGTTAACTTCATCACCATGATAGGTCGATAAGTCCTTGACATTGAAGATGTTGCTCATGTTGTACTTGTCACGCGGGGTTTCAATTTTGGAGGCGTTGTCATTGTAGCATGCTGACACCTTGAAAGTTCCATTGGCGCGAGGTAGTAGCTTAGACTTGAACTCGTTGGGAAACGGTATTTGCGAAGTTGTAGCCATGTGAGATCTTCTGGGTCGAACACCATTGGGTGCTTGCTTATTTCGATCTTGGTGGCGAGGTGGTGTACCCGACGCTCGATCATATGCCTTGTATCTTCATGCTTCTTCTTGATATAAGTTGCCCTTGCGCTTGCATCCAAGTTGTCTCGTTCTAGTAGTTGTAGTGGGAGGATGTCCAATGGTGACAACAAGTTGAAGCCGTAGACGACCTCGTAGGGGGACTTGCCGGTGGTAGAGTGTCATGCTCGATTGTAGGTGTACTCGGCGATGGGCAAGCATTCATCTCGCTCCTTGATGTTCTTTTTGATCAACACACGAAGAAGTGTAGAGAGCATCCAATTGGTGTCTTCCATTTGGTTATCGGTTCATGGGTGATATGACAAATAGAATAGCAGTTTGATTCCGAGCTTGGCACATAGTGTCCTCAAAAAGTAGCTTAGGAACTTGACATCGCGGTCCGACATGATCGTCTTGGGCACTTAATGTAACCTCAAGATTTCCCTACAAAAGAAATTTGCAACATGTGAAGCATTGTCTATCTTATTGCATGGGATGAAATGTGCCATTTGAGAGATTCAGTCCACAACAACAAATACAAAATCTTCTCCATTTTGAGTCCTAGGCAATTGATGTTTGCTAGAACTACGTCGGTATTTCCCCAAAGAGGAAGGGATGATGCAGTATAGAGATGGTAGGTATTTCCCTCAGTGATGAGACCAAGGTTATCGAAGCAGTAGGTGAACCTCCTCACACCACGTAAACATCACCTGAACATAAATAACAAATACTCGCAACCCAACATGTTAAAGGGGTTGTCAATCCCTTCCGGGTACGCCGCCTCAAGATAGGCAAATAACATGAGGTAAAAGTGGTAGATAGGATAAATAGATCGCGGAACAAATAAATTGCAGCAAGGTACTTTTGTATTTTTGGTTTAATAGATTTGAAAATAAATGCAAAGGGAAATATCGCAATGGAAAATATGATGAAAAGAGACCCGAGGCTCGTAGGTTTCACTAGTGGTTTCTCTCGAGAAAAATAGCAAACGGTGGAAAAACAATTCCTGTTGGGAAATTTATAGAACTTCAAATAATCATGAAAATATCCAGGCAATGATCATTATATAGGCATCACGTCCAAGATTAGTAGACCAACTCATGCCTGCATCTACCACTATTACTCCACACATCGACCGCTCTCCAGCATGCATCTAGTGTATTAAGTTCATGAGAAAATGGGGTAATGCAATAAGAACGATGACATGATGTAGACGGGATCCGTTTATATATTGCGGAAATATAGATCCCATCTTGTTATCCTTAGTACCAACGATACATACGTGTCGGTTCCCCTTCTATCACTGGGATGAAGCACCGTAAGATCGAACCCACTACAAAGCACATCTTCCCATTGCAAGATAAATAGATCAAGTTGGCCATACAAAACCCAAATATCGGAGAAGAAATACGAGGCTATAAGCAATCACGCAAATAAGAGATCAAAGAAGACTCAAATAACTTTCATGGATAAAAACATATATCTGATCATAAACTCAAAGTTCATCGGATCCCAACAAACACACCGCCAAAAGACTTACGTCATATGGATCTCCAAGAGACCATTGTATGAATAATTAAGAGAGAGAGAGTGAAGAAGTGATGCAGAGCATCCTATGGACATCACCATGTCAAGAGTCAGTTCGGCGAGTGACACATGCGACATCTACTTCACATACACAAAGGTGAATCTTCTCCTTTACACGTGCTCACATGACCCCTTCGAGGATGGTATACTGCTTGACACTTCTCCCGTGTGCATGCATAGGTATTGTCGGAACACTACGGTCAGCGAGGAGGAGTGCAAGCGCCAAGGAACAACTACACCATCCGCGAGGGAAGCCTGGAATCGACGACGGAAGAAGACGGAGACAGCTCCCAGGACCCGGACATCCGGCCCTGTCCCGGACATCCGGCCCGTGGAGATGTAAACGACAGCAGCAGCCCAACATCCCAAGTGCTACAGGCCCCGGACATCCGGCGTCAGCCCCGGACATCCGACGCCTCCCGACGGCCAGGACATCCGGCCTTCCCCCGGAAATCCGGCATCAACAACAGGAGCCAACAGAAGGCCACCCCGCTCGGGCCGGACATCCAGCCAACCGCCCCAGACATCCGACGTCTCACGACAGCCCGGTCATCCGGCCCCAGCGCAGACATTCGGCGCCTGCCTGCGCGCAGAGTCGGGCCAAAGGCCCATGTATCCCTTTCCCACTTACCCCTTCATGGCTAAGACTATATATAATCCTCCCCCTCCTCCTAGTTCGGGTTAGCAAATATGATAGCTCATTCTTAGGTGAGCTTTGCTCCTACCTCTACTCTTGAGAGAGAGAGACTACCACTCCCATGGAGTTCAAGACCTCCATGTGAGAAGATCCTGTGGGATATCATCAAGACCCCATCACGGGAAGATCCGTCTAGGATACCATCAAGACCTCCTCTTGGAGATGAACATTACCTTGTATCTTTCTCTTTGTTGTTCATGTATCTTGTGGATCTTGTGTGTTTGATTGTCTAGTGGATGTGTGATTGGACTTGTTCTTGAGTGTTTCCCCTTGTGATTTCTCCCCGTTCTTCCCCGTGTTCTTCGTGTTCTTCGAGGGATCCCACTCCAATCGTGAAAGATCGGCCTACACCGGGTTAGCCCCGTATCATATGGTATCATGAGCCACGTTTATCATGAGTTTGGAGTCCCTCCCACCGTTTTCTAGCCTTCTTTTGCTTGATTTCGTTCTAAATTTCGAAAATCCCCATCAAAAATAGCCCCAATTTTTTTTGTGATTTGTTGGTTTGATGATGTTTTGTTGATTTTGATCCATGGATTTGCTTAGTTTTGAGTGGATCTAGCTTTCCCCCAAGTTTCCCCACCTTCCATCCATGAAATCTCTCTAATTTTGCCCTTGGAATCATCAATTTCCGCCCCAATTTGAAAATTTCCGCCCCAAACGAGATCTGGAATCGTTAGGCCGGACATCCGGGCCGGACATCCGGGCCCCAAGACGGAACCCCAGGCCCTGGAGCACCAAATCTGCACGGTTCTGGAAATACATCCCCGGAAATCCGGCCCCTACCCCCGGATATCCGGCCCCTGGGATTTTAGTTTTTCCCGTTTCACTGTTTTGACCATAACTTTCACATCCGGAGTCCGATTTTCGCGTTCTTTAGCTCGTTGAGTAGCTATTGACATCCCCCATCCATCTAGATAGGTTCCATCAACATTTGACTCCATCAAATATTTGAAATTTTGGCATCTTTGCCTAGGGAAACCATGATATCATCCGCAAAACCACCATAGCCTTCCGCAACCTAACAATTTTTGTCCCCCATCACATTTAAGGTTGTTTGAGTTGTGATACGAGTCTCCTAAGGTGATTAGGATACTTAGGGAAGGTTGCGTATTCATCAACCACCACCATAACTCCCGCATAACCTTTCCCACCATACCCTTCCACCAACCCAACTTAACTCAATTGTTGTTTGAGCTTGTTTGAGTTGTGGCTTGTGTCTCCTAAGGTGTTTCGGCTACTTAGGGACGGCAACTTCAACTCCGACACATGTATAGCCATCACTCCACTTCCGCATTGCCAAGTGCAAACCACCACCGCTTTTCCACTACCACCATTTGACATTTGCGTTTGAGATTTTTAGTTCGCGGTTTTTCCGTTTCCTAAGGTGTTTCGGCTACTTACGGACGAGTCTCCATCATCTTGGTTTCTACATCAAGACCACCGTCACTCATCATCGTCAAGGATGGTAACCTCGACGACACCATTGTACATTCCCCTTGCAATTGCATTGATAACCTCCCTAGCCCATTTTGCGTCACTTGCCTATCGAGACTAGCCTTTGAGTATTGCCGGCAACGTTACTTGTGCACATTAGTGATCTATACTTCCCATAGCATACATACCATATCATCGTGGTGCATATATTGATATCATATCTTGTGTCACAAGTTTGTTCCTGCATATACACAATTGCTATCTTGGTTTGTGCATTGTGCAAAAGTGGCCATACAAAAAAGAATTAAAAAAGAATAAAGCTTTTAAGCAAAAGAAAGAGAGCAAACAAGCTTGTAAGCAAGTGTCATAGCATCATACCACATTGCACATAAGATTGTCATATCCGATCATCTTGGATCATCTTGAGAGAAACACTGGGAACCATACATACATAGCATACTTTTGATAGAAAGTTTATCCATTTTGCATCTTATATGTTGTGCACAAGTGTCGTATCCGCCTATTGAGCAATCGTGCTAGTGTCTCTTTTGAGTTGTGCAACACGAGCGTTTTCCGTGGATTCCACATTTTATGCTCATTCCTTGGTTGCACGACCCCATTTATCTATCTGTGTGTGTGTGTTTCCGTGTGCCATTCTTTGCTATTGGTCTACTTGTTTCACTTGCGAATTTGTGAATCTCTTTCAACATTATTGACTCTTGCTAACATTTTGCATCCAATTTTTGTGCCACTATCCTCACCGAGCTCTACCATAAGCTTTACTTGATAGGTGTGAGTGAACAAGTCCGGTACCAATTCCACTATTCTTTCATTTCACATTGAGTGAAACGGGATACATCCTCAACTTTGGGATAAGGTAACTTGGTATTGTTTATCTCATTTCCTACTCACCTCTACTCGAGTCTTGTGATGGATAGGCAAGGCATTTCACCTTCGGTCTACAACAACGACGAGTTCGATGCCACAAAAAACAACTCCGACGCTACGATGCAAGCTCAAAATGGAGGAGATCAGAGCCCTCCTCAAGGCCTACAAGCGATATTCCTCATCTTTGAGAAGATGCTCAAGAGCACATGCTTCCGAGCTACCATCTCCGGCAAGATCACATCGGCATCAACACCATCACCAACAAGAATGTGAAGGTCAAGAGCGCCACACCAACTACCGCTCAACGACTTCACCATCTCCCTTAGCATCTTCGCCAAGTGACTTCAAGGCATCTTCGCCTACAGACATACAACATCTTCGCCAACAAGCACCCCAAGACTACGCTCAAGAGAAGCTCCCCAAGCTCAAGTCCGCAACTTCCACGAGCTACTATGACCTCGACACCGACAATGAGATTCCTTTCTATGGGACTGAATAACCCGAGGAGTATCTCGAGTGGGAACGTTTGATGGACGACTACCTCAAGCTACATCAAGTTCATCCCGAAGATCAAGTGAAGTGTGCCACAAGAAACTTACACGACTACGCCTCGGCATGGTGGCTTCACACACCTTCGGAGTACTACAACATGAGTTGGTCCAAGACGAAGAAAGCTTTGCGGTGAGAGTTTGTGTGTCCAACCTACACAGAACAACTTCGACGCCAATTGGAGAACACCATCCAAGGATCCAAGTCCATCAACAATTACTTCAAGCAGATGAAGATTGCCTTGCGACGAGCCGGTGTGGACGACCCCATTTCGATGAAATTCCACTTCATGATGGGATTGAACAACGACATCTCCAAGACTATCTTCCTTGAGAACTACAAGTCCCTCGACGACTACTACATTGGTGCTCTCAAGGCGGAACAAGAACTCATGAAGGCCAAGGCTTCTCCACCCCAAGCACACTTTGCGGCGACCAAGCTCTACGACAAGCATGAGGCTAGTACCACCACGATGTACAAGCCTGACGAGCTCCAAGACGATGCTCCCAAGTTCTAATTCACCGCCATCCCTCTTTGTGGCTTTGATGATGCCTTGTCTACTTCGACTCTTTTTCAAGACGGTGCAGAACGAGTACGACTACGGAGACCCTAAAGGACCAAGCTTTGGAGGCGAGCGACAAGGTGGCCAGTAAGGATGATGTTTCCATCTTTGGAGGCGAGAGTGATGATGTGCCATCTTTGGCCTTCATCAACGGAGACGATGACGAGATGATCGAGTATGGGATTTTCTCTTTGGTCATGGAGGAGCGTGATGATGTGCCATCTTTGGCCTTCATCCACGGCGATGACGACGAGACGGTTGAGCATGGGATTTTCCCTTTGACCACGGCGACGTATGATGACTTGAGTGACTTGTGCCACCATATTGAGAGTGAGAGTGACTTCACCACTAGCCCCTTATATGATGTGTTGCCACAAATCCCATGTGAGGAGAGCCACAACACCCACCACTTGAGTGAGATGAGTGACTCCATCATATGTGAGTTTGAGTGCACCGACCTTGAGGGAGTGAGTGAACCACCACATAGAGAGAGTGAGATAGTTGATAGGTCTCGTGAGGCCATTTGCATTTCTAACAACTTGACCTCTACCTCTATTGTGTCTTCTCATTTGGTGGTAGGTCCCATTTATGATGACACGTCGATCCTCGATGACTTCGTCCTCCCTTTGGACAAGACGATGGCCATGGCGGAATATGATGCATCCCCCCCCACATGGTTCCATCAAGATGACGATGACCACCATTTGATCTTTCCCACCTCACCTACACCACTTGAGTGGAATGACAAAGGTAACATAGGTGACGGTGATGCGCTAGTCCCACTAGTGGACATTCTTGACATTGCTTGCTTTCATGATGTTGATCCACCTATTTCCATGATTCATGCTAGTGCGACTTCCTCATGTGATGATTTCTTGCCCATTTATGATGAATATGATGATTCTCATGTGGAGTCTATTAGTTATGATGCCATGTTACATAGGATTTCTTGTGACAATTCCCTTGGTCACATCATGTTTGATAATCCGCTTGACTTGTCATATGCTATGCATGAGATCCACCATATGTCTTATTTGCAATCTCTTCATAGTGACTATGCATATGCCATTAAAATAAACCCAATTTGCACTTATGGCATAGATGACAAGCCCATGGTTATTGACATTTGTTTTTCTTGTGATGATATTGATATGCTCCCTTTGCATAATTTATCTCATATGCCATGCCATGACTACATAGCTTCGGATATGCATTGTTTTGGATGTTGTCCATTTTCTCCATATGATGTTTCCAATCTTGCTCATGAGGAGACCCCCAGAGTTCCCTCATACATGTTAGGATAATTTGATCCATCCCATTCATTGCATGATCCCAATACTTGTGTGCACCATATGCTCCTCGTGAATGAATTTTCTATTGATGTGCCATATACTTGCATTCTCAACTTGTGTCCCCGTCGTGTCATACATAATAACTATTCTTTCATGATGGATGACATGTTCTTATACCATGCATCAAATTTCTTTGAGCATTTCTTATCTTGTGCTAACTCACATGTGCACATACACATCATGATGGATGATGTGTACATTTACCACGCGAACAATTTCTTGGGTTTGTGTCTCTTTTGTGTAGGTACCCATGAATACTTGTCAACCTTGCAATCCCACGAGTTGACAAAACAAGCTCTAGAGAGCAACGATGATTTGGGATCCCATGGATTGTCTTTCCCACCACTCTCTTCACGCAAAGACTTCGCGCATTTCTTCTACATGGCCCTCACTTGGCTATGGGTTATTATCCATTACATATTCTATGCCCATCTTGCCATGTTCACTTTGCATGATATGCTCATTCCTATGCCTTTGCCATGCACTTGTGACCCATGCTTTGCATTACACATGATGATTGATTCTAGTACTTGTATGTGTATTTGCAAGCTTGGTGGAGATACCTCTTGTTGTTGCCATGTTACATTTGTGACCCACCCCTATGATGATACTATGATCTTGCTTTGTGTTCGTGCTTGTGATATGTCATGTGCATTGTCTACGCCTATTATTTGTTCACATGACATGATTGCCATGATTTACTCTAGTGTGTTGCATCTCCGCTCCACTAGTTTGCATGACTTGATTACTATGCTTGCTTATGTTACATCACCAATGAATCATACTTGATCATTTCATGTGGTTGATGACAACCATCTATATGCTTTGCACATGATTCATATTGCTTCTTGTCATATATCTCCATGCGTTGCCTCTCTCATGCTAGATGATTTGACATGTATTGAGTGCAACAATGATTCTCGTCTTGCTCATGAGATTGCCGCCATAGTATTCTCTCATATGCTTGGAGATTTTGACACATCTCTTGTGAAGCATGATTGTCTTACTTCTTTGCACCATATACCTAGTGCCATGAACATAGCCATTGTTGCATCATATTATTCATGCACTTGTGCTACTAATGGTTATGTGCAAAAGATGAGAACCATCATGATGGATGATGTGTTTATCTACCATGCGCATACATTCTTTGTTTTGTTGTGTGCATGTGTAGGATACTTGGACTTCGTGTCGACTTCCACTTTACGTGAGTTGACCATTCGAGCTCTTAAGAGCGAGCCACCTTCTACCACGACGGTTCTACATCGCACTTGCTTGTGTTTTGGCATTGTGAAGAATGCACAAGGACACACCTTCAAGGTGACATCCTTCTTGAGCATGGATATTGAGGATCATACTACTTGTGTTGCTTTCACCATGAAGCTTATTGGTCATCTTGGACCACTTGATTGTGCACATGTTAGAGATCTTGCCTCGACTTGCCATTTTTGCATTTCCATGCCACATGACATATATACCTTGTGTGCTGTATCCAACTGTTAGACTACTTGCTACTATCATATGGTTGGTTGCACCAATACCATTTCTTCACATATGCCATGTCCCATTGCTTGTCACATGATCCACTTGATTGCCTCACACATGATGAACAATTGCTCTTTCTATTGTGTTGAGTGCCACACTATATTCACTACACCCTATGCACGTCATGCTTGGATTGTCTTGCACTTGACCCATGTGTTTAGACATCTCATCTTATTTGGTGATGTGAATGATTCCTATGCCTACCATCGACCATTTGTCGAGCGCTTTACGCATGTTTGCTATGATCTTGAGGTAGATGATTGTCCTCTTGTCAAACACATTAGCATCTCTACCTCACATTTACATGCTTGTCCCCATGATATCTTTGCTTGTGCTCAATTCATATGCTTACATGTCATGACACAATCCTTTGTCAAACCATATGCTATGCTTGATGACAACACTTGTTCGATAATCTCCACTTGAATGCTTGGTTTTGCACTAACGCTAACCACATTTGTTTTTCCAAGTGTTTGTTGTTCTTGTTTCTTTGGAAGGAATCTCAAGACGGTGTGACATTGGAGAGTGCCCATTTCGAGCTTGAAGATGAAGAGTACTTGGTGAACGTCCACTTCTACACGGCAAAACTATCTCTTTCCCATGGTGATTTGGTTTTCGATCCGAGGCCGGATCTTTCCCAAGGGAGGGGAGATGATGCAGAGCATCCTATGGACATCACCATGTCAAGAGTCCGTTCGGCGAGTGACACGTGCGACATATACTTCACATACACAAAGGTGAATCTTCTCCTTTACACGTGCTCACATGACCCCTTCGAGGATGGTATACTACTTGACACTTCTCCCGTGTCCATGCATAGGTATTGTCAGAACACTACGGTCGGCAAGGAGGAGTGCAAGCGCCAAGGAGCAACTACACCATCCGCTAGGGAAGCTTGGAAGCGACGACGGAATAAACGGAGACAACTCCCAGGACTCGGACATTTGGCCCTGGCCCGAACATCCGGCCCCTGGAGATGTCAATGACAGCAGCAGCCCAACAGCCCAAGTGCTACAGGCCCCGGACATCCGGCGTCAGCCCCGGACATCCGGCGCCTACCAACGGCCCGGACATCCGGCCTTCCCCCGGAAATCCGGCATCGACAAGAGGAGCCAACAGAAGGACACCCCGCTCGGGCCGGACATCCGGCCAACCGCCCTGGACATCCGGCGTCTCACGAGAGCCCGGACATCCAGCGCCTGCCTGCGCGCAGAGTCGGGCCAAAGGCCCATGTATCCCTTTCCCACTTACCCCTTCGTGGCTAAGACTATATATACTCCTCCCCCTCCTCGTAGTTAGGGTTAGCAAATATGATAGCTCATTCTTAGGTGAGCTTTGCTCCTACCTCTACTCTTGAGAGAGAGAGACTACCACTCCCATGGAGTTCAAGACCTCCATGTGAGAAGATCCTACGGGATATCATCAAGACCTCACGGGAAGATCCGTCTAGGATACCATCAAGACCTCCTCTTGGAGATGAACATTACCTTGTATCTTTCTCTTTGTTGTTCATGTACCTTGTGGATCTTGTGTGTTTGATTGTCTAGTGGATGTGTGATTGGACTTGTTCTTGAGTGTTTCCCCTTGTGATTTCTCCCCGTTCTTCCCCGTGTTCTTCGAGGGATCCCACTCCAATCGTGAAAGATCGGCCTACACTGGGTTAGCCCCGTATCAAGAAGCCATCTAGCTACTAACTATGGACCCGTAGGTCTACAAAGAACTACTCACACATCATAGGAGAGGCACCAATGGAAGTGGTGAACCCCTCCATGCCGGTGTCTAGATTCAATCTGATGGTTCTGGATTCTGCGGCGGCTGGATCAATATTTCATCGACTTCCCTAGGGTTTCTGGAAATTTTGGGTATTTATAGAGCAAAGAGGCGGTTCGGGGGGCATACGAGGTGGGCAACACCCACCTGGGCGCGCCCTGGTGGGTGCTGCTCCCCTCGAGCAGCCCCCCAGGTGCTTCCTTGGCCCACTGGCTTTCTTCTGGCCCAAAAAAATCCTCCAGGAGTTTCGTTGCATTTGGACTCCGTTTGATATTGATTTCCTACGATGTAAAAAACACGCAGAAAACAACAACTAGCACTGGGCACTATGTCAATAGGTTAGTACCAAAAAAATGATATAAAATGATTATAAAACATCCAAGAATGATAACATAACAGCATGAAACAATCAAAAATTAGAGATACGTTGGAGACGTATCAGCATCCCCAAGCTTAATTCCTGCTCGTCCTTGAGTAGGTAAATGATACAGAATGTTTGATGTGGAATGCTGCCTAACATGTTCATCACATTCTTTTCTTTATAGCATGGAAAAATGGACCTTTATATGATTCAAAGCAATAGTCTAGTTTTGACATGAAGACTTTAATACTCAAGCATACCAACAAGCAACCATGTCTTTCAAAATATCAACACTAAAGCAAGTTATCCCTTCCCATCATGCTCAATCATTGATCCATTCATGAAACAAACTTGAATATTAGCTATACCCAATGCTCAAATACGATCATAGTGCACCTTAGTTGGTGCTTTATAAGAGAAGATGGAGACTCAAATTCCAAATAAAAATTGCATAAGTAAAAGAAAGGCCCTTCGCGAAGGGAAGTACTGATTTGTAGAGGTGCCAGAGCTCAAAGCTTAAATTGAGAGATAAAATTATTTTTGAAAGGCATACTTTTCCTACCAACGAAAACGACTTGGATCATCCCAACACTTTCCATGCTAGATACATCATAGGTGGTTCCCAAACAGAAAATAAAGTTTATTCCTTTTTCCACCATAACTTTCACTTTCCATGGCTAACGGTATCCACGGGTGCCCTCCATACCAACACTTTCCAAGGAATTTATTATTTGACAACATAAAGTAAATTCATTATTCATTTTGGGACTGGGCATCCCTAGTACCTTTGCCGTACTCTCGTGCAATGACAAGTGAATAAACATTCATCGTGAGAATAACACATCTAGCATGGAAAATATTGGCTACCCTTTACCGCCTATAGGTAGGTATAGTGGACTCATATGGCAAAACTGGTTTAAAGGGTTTTGGATGCACAAGTAGTGATCATACTTAGTGCAAAATGAAGGCTAGCAAAAAGATTGAGACGCAACCAACCAAAAAGCTAAAAATCTCATACCCAAGCATTAAGCATAAGTAACACCGAATAATGCACCATAAGTAGGATATAAATTTCATTGCATAACTATTGACTTTCGTGCTTGCATGGGGAATCACAAACCTTAACATCAATATTCTTACTAAAGCACACTTACTCACCAACATGACTCACATATCATATCGTCATATCTCAAAACCATTACTAAGAATCAAGTTTATTTTGTCTAATGTTCTTCATGAAAGTTTTTATTATATCCTCCTTGGATAACTATCACTTTGAGACTATTTTCATATGTTGCTTTTGATAAGATCAAACAAATTTAAGTGAAGAACATGAGCATAAATTTTTCTGTTCTCTCAAAATAATCTAAGTGAAGCAAGAGAGAATTTCTTAAAAATTTAATAACTCCCAAACAAATCTAAGTGAAGCATGCACTACAAAAAAAATACACTTCCGTGATGATACGTGTTTGTCACAGTAGGTCGCGTTTTTTGTCATGCATGTACATCCATGACGATTTTATGACAGAATCAAGATAGTCATACCTGTGCTGTCGTAGAAGTGTTCCATGACATTACCAAAATTATCATCACGGAAGTGTCCACTTCCATGACAATAAATCACGCGTCATAGAAGTGCTTTCGTCAAGGGTGACCGATACGTGTCATCCACCGTAACGGGACGCCGATAACCGCCGTTAAGCTATCGGGTCCGGTTTTGGATCCGATAACCCACTAACAGCCACGACCAATGCCGATTTTCCACGTGTAAAATTCTCATTGGCCGACGGATCCACGCGTCAGCTCCGCGTTGCCAAAGGTGTCACTCATCCAACGGTCGAGATGGGCCTATGATATGTTGACACGTGGATGGGCCAAAAAGTGGCCCATAAAGTTTAAATGGGCCGGCCCAACTGAAGGCCCATAAGATTTAGCGAACAATAATGGTCCGGCCCAGCTAAAGGCCCACAAGATTTTGCAGACTATAATGGGCCGGCCCAGCTAAAGGCCCCCAAGATTTTGCGGACCACAATGGGCCCGCCCAGCTAAAGGCCCACAAGATTTTGCGGACCATAATGGGCCGGCCCAGCTAAAGCCCCAACATTCTCTGTTAAGGCCCATACGGCTAGTGTCAAATTGGCCCGTCAATGGCCCGTCCTAAACTTGTCATCATCGCGGCCCATGGTCAATTCTATCCCGTTAATAGTCCGCTAAGTATTTGGGTCGAATTACGGCCCGGTGTATTTCCGGCCTGTTAAAGGTCCTGCTTCATTTGGGCCCATTTACAGGCCATCAAAACTTTTGGCCCATAAACGACCGTGAAGGATTTGGGTCATATTCGGCCATGTCTGGCATTCGGCCTGTTAGAGGCCCACTATAGATTTGGGCCACTTTCAGCCTGTTAACGTCGGACGAAAACCATGGTCCATATGTGGCCCAACGTCATATCGGGCCCATTAACGGCCCATATAAAATGACGATAATCTAGCCCTACCGAAGTTCCTGCCTGTTAAAGGCCCGTGTATTAGGTTGGCGCATTTATGGCCCGTCTGAATTTCGGCCTGTCAAAGATCCACATCGTAATGGGCCACCATTTCGGCCTGCTAAGACCAATGGGTTATTTGGCACAATCAGGGCCCAATCTCATTTTCGATCTATTAAAGGCCCATGTTTTTTATGGGCTCGAGATATTTACACCTGTAAACGGCCTATTTTTACTGAGGGCCCAAATTATGTTTAGGCCTGTTAAAGGCCTTAAAGGTCCACTATGGGCACAGGCCTAACAGAAAAATATGAAAGCTTATGCTGATTTAGGCCCAGATACTTTTAGTGGGCTACATGCCAATTTTGGCCCATAATCGATTTTAGCCCAATTGGAATGGGCCCGATGAATGTCGGCATGTTGGGCTCCTATGAAGCTTTCGGATGAAAACATTACTAAGATAAACCTACACTATACAAAAATAGCGTCGTAATTACTGCAGCCTATGGCAGCATCATAAATGTTGTATCGCAACAAAATAAATTCCAACCATACAACAAAAGGCCTGTTGGCATAAAGTTTACAGTCCTTGCAGATAAAAGCACCATCAGATGTATAGAAGCACAAACCATTTGACCTGAGTGCTAATGTTTCAGGCTGTAGAATCTGATGGAGCAGCACGATCTTCACCTTTTTCCGTCATTGCTCTTGAACAACGAAGCGAATGTCTGATAGTCTGGTTTCAAAACCATTCATATCTTGACGACATTTGTCAACCACTATTCTTGTTTCTGAAACGACGTCCATTAGGGATTGGACTTGTGTCTGGAGCACAGATATATCACTCTATCTAGCAGGAAGATTTTGTTCAGTAGGCGATATGGACGAGGTTACCTTGACAACCAACCCAGAATTACGCAGGAAGGTGCTTTTTGCACTGTTAGTGGGGAGATACTGACGCACTACAACAAGAGGTGACATTGTGCCTGTGGTAGCCTCGTCACATTCAGGTGGTTGTGGCTATTCAATCATTTGTTCCATAGCTTCCCGAAAGTTTGAACTTGTAGATTAGTGTACCAGATAAGTTACTAATGAGACAAAAACAAACAAAGTAGGTTACATGTTTATACATAACTTATTTTGGTGAACTACTGTAATACATTAGCATGTATTGTAGTGCCAACTACATAATAAAATCACTTTCGGAACATATGTCCATGTAGCATGCCTACTGTATTATCTATTTCCTCACATTCGTTGACATCTAAGGATAAAGAGACATGGTTTAAAGTAGGATGAACATAGTATAACATCATTCATATCATGGGCAAACACATATGAAACAAACATGGTATTTTATCATTGTGTGTGCACGTGAACATAACAACTAGATTACAGATCAAGACAAAAGAATATCCTTCATCTCTTTTAAACCATGTAAGGTGAAATGATACGTTAAGACAATTGTGTATAAAAGTGAACAGAGTAACTGACATTGGCTGCAAACCAAGTAGTTAAATGAACACATCATAGTACCAATCAATTCAAAGGCAGGAGGAGTAAGGACTTACAATAGCGGCTTGAACTCATGTGCTCATGCCCTTCATCTTGCTGGTGTGGCAATCCTTGAAGATTTGCACTACATTCGGTTCAGGTTATTTTTGGTCCGCATGGGCTTTCCTCTGTATTTGGAACAAGTCAATATAGATACGATAATATGGCATAGAAAAAAGAAAGAAGTAGCAGCTATTTACAAGAACCTCGCAGTGTGCAATATAGCTACGAGATCCTGTTGTCTGTTGGAATTTCACTTTAGAACGGTTGGTCTTGTTCTTCAAACAGTTAGCCTAGAAGAAGATACACTTCTAAGGCACATACATAAATACAAGTTCAATATGTGGTCTGATCAAATACATATAGCCTACCTGATACTTTGGATCAGACCAGTGTTTAACGAGGGTTGTCTAGTCTTCATCTGTAATATATTCCACTAGAGATGTTTGGGCGATTTCATTGTTAGACTTGCCTTCAAAGTGAGATTTTCTAAGGTGGTATCGATACTGTCGCAGAGCAGACTGAAAAACATGAGTGCATGCTTGTTTAGTTGCATCATCTTTCGGGTCCAACTTGAACCTCATCTGTTGAAAAAAGAATGCGAGTGGGACAGAGCAAGACAATATTACTAATTGCGATGAATAACATTACTTACGGATAAATGGTCAAGGAAGGTGTTAAACTTGGTATTGTCTTTCTCATTCCTGTACTGGATCCACATTGGGAGGATACGTGCATGACACCTAACGGCAACGGCTGCCTCTGATACTAACTCGGCTGACTCTATAGCATCACGTGGCCTTTTTAAACCTGCCTCAAAATGGATCTCCATTCTTCCTCCTTTAGATTTTGTTAATCTGTCAAGCATTATCCCTGATGTCTGTTTCCGCTTGCGCCATCGTGCTAGTTCAACAACGAATATGCAAAGTGTTAGTGTACATCAAACTGTGAGAGTACATATAAAGGAGCATGCAACTGCAACTTGACTCGGTCAGGTACCGTCTTGGTGTTGATGCTCATGAGGTTCATCTGATCTTGCCAAGTCCTGTTGTGTCAGCAGTGCTTCAGAAGTAGTGTTAGGTGTGAAGGCAGCTTGGGAACTGGCCAGTTCCGGAGCAAACGAACAAGTAACTCGTTGAGATGCTGGTGCAGTTGAAGCGGATGCTATAGCTGGTGGAGCAGGTGATACTGTGTTTGTAGATTTAACCGGTGGACTTGGACCTTCTACTACACTATAAGTACCAGCAGAATCTCGACGATAGATCCTTTTCGTTTCACCCGACGAGTAACACCACTCCCTACTATATTATTTTCCTTGCACTTTTTTGACTTTGCCATGTCAAGCCGTACCCACAACACAAAAGAATAAAATAGATCTTCAGAACTCATTGATGCATGATACAGACAAGCAATACTTTGATGTAAGATAACCATATGAGGATGGAATATGTAAGAAAAATAGGACGACATGACATATTCACAGCTATGATTTGTAAACTAAGCAGAAGGATTCTCAAGAAAATAGAAGTAATGCAAGCTAGACACCATATGAAAGATGCAACCACTATTACTCTGCCAAGTTAAAAGTGTCTTGTCATAAGTGGCAATTCGAAAAATTAGAAGCAGTACAACGTAGAAATCAATGCAAGATGCAACCACTATCAAACTGCCATGTTAAAAGCGTCCAATCATGAGTGACTGATGCGGGATACACAACAACAGTACTTTGATGTAAGAACATGGTATGATAGATAGATGCAGTGTATTCTAGACACAGAAAGCCATGTCATATGCACATGTATAACGTATAAACTTAGCAGGTGCAATTTAATCAAAATAGAAGAAATACAGGCTAGACAACATATGCAACATGAAACCAATTATCACACTGTCAACTTAGAGCACACACCTGGCGATGGTGGAGTACGGGAGATGAATTTATCATGTAGACTTGGGACTTCAACTTCATTAGCAGTAGCAGTGGCAAATCTAGAGAGTCTCTGTTTGCGTCGGTGCAGAGGACCACCAACATCCCCTAACTTACTCTTTTCCTTCCTATTTTCTGATATTGCCTTATGAAGTCAAAACCACAAGAAGATGAATAAAATTAGCTCTGCATAACTGGTTGATGCATGATACAGACGAACACTACTTTGATGTAAGGCAAGCACAGGATAGGAGGATGGAATATATACAAAAAAAGACAACGTTTCATATTCACACGTACGATAGGAGGATGGAATATGTATGAAAAAATAGTAAGCGGAAGGCATTTCAACAAAATTAGAAGAAATGAAAGCTAGGCACCATATGAACATGCAGTACAAGCTAGAAGAAATGAAAGCTAGGCAACCAATATCACTTTATTAGGTAAAAAGTGTCTCATCATAAGTGCCATTTCAAGAAATTAGAAGCAGTACAAGCTAGAAGACAATGCAAGATGCAACCTACATCACAGTCCCAAGTTAAATGTGTCTTATGGGTAAGTGATTGTTGCAGGTACAAGTTGTAAGCTACACAAATGCAATTCAACATAATCAGAAGCAATACAAACTAGACATCATACGGAAAACGCAACCATATATAACAGTTCCAAGTTAGAGCAAGCACATGTGATGGTGGAGTAGGGGAGATGTCCTCATCATGTACACATATGTTCTAGAAACAGGAACACGTGTCATATTCACAGGCATTATGTGTAAAGTAAGCAGAAGCAATTCAACAAAGTTAGAAGCAATACAAGCTAGACATCATACGCAACATGCAACCACATATAATAGTGCCAAGTTAGAGCAAGCACCTGTGATGGTGGAGCAGGGGAGATGTGCTCATCATCTACACAGCTACGTTGATTGTACAACCTTGTGTTGTCTTGCGAATCTTGTTGGGAGGATGGCAGAGTAGAATCTATAGAGACCCCCTGTTTGAGTTGCTCCGAAGGACCACCATCATCCACTGCCGGACTAATTTCCTTCAATTGTAATGATTTTGCATTGTGAAGTCAAACCGATAAGAAAAAGGAATAAAATTCGCTCTTCAGAACTCATTGATGCATGATACTGACGAACACTACTCGGATGAAAGGCAAACACATGATGCGAGGATGGAATATGTATGAAAAACAGGATGGCGTGACATATTCACACCTATGATGTGGTAACTAAGTAGAAGGCATTTCAACAAATTAGAAGCACTACAAGCTAGACACCATATGAAAGATGCAACCAATATCACTCTGCCAAGTTCAAACTGTATGGCGTCTCAAAAAATTAGAAGCAGTACATGCTAGAAATCATATGCAAGACACAACCAATATCACTGTGGCGACTTAAAGGTGCCTTATCATAAGTGACTGATGCGGTATATGCAAGAACAGTAGTCTGATGTAAGAACATCGTGTGATCAGATATAGTATGTTCTAGAAACAGGAACACGTGTCATATTCACATGCATTATGTGTAAAGTAAGCAGATACAATTCAACAAAGTTAGAAGCAATACAAGCTAGACATCATACGCAACATGCAACCACATATAATAGTGCCAAGTTAGAGCAAGCACCTCTGATAGTGGAGTAGGGGAGATGTGCTCATCATCTACACAGCTACGTTGACTGTCTAGCCTTGCATTGTCTTGCGAATCTTGTTGGGAGGATGGTGGATTAGAATCTGTAGAGAACCTCCGTTTCAGTTGCTCAGAAGGACCACCATCATCCAATGCCTTGCCAATTTCCTTCAGCTTTATTGATTTTGCATTTGAGGTCATACCGACAAGAAAAAGGAATATAATTCGCTCTTTAGAACTCATTCATGCATGATACTGACGAACACTACTCTGATAAAAGGCAAAGTCATGATACGAGGATGGAATATGTATGAAAAAATGGATGGCTTGACATATTCACACCTATGATGTGGTAACTAAGCATAAGGCACTTCAACAAATTAGAAGCACTGCAAACTAGACACCATATGGAAGGTGCAATCAATATAACTCTGCCAAGTTAAAACTGTCTCGTCATAGGTGGCGTGCATCAAACTAGAAGCAATACATGCTAGAAATCATATTCAAGACGCAAACCAATATCACACTGCCAACTTAAAGGTGTCCCATCAAAAGTGACTGATGCAGGATACACAAGAAGAGTAGTTTCATGTAAGAACATGGTGTGATAGACAGATATAGTATGTACCAAAAACAAGAAAGTGTGTCATATTCACATGTATCATGTGTAGGCTAAGTAGATGCAATTTACACTAATTAGGAGCAATACAAGCTAGACACCATATGCAACATGCAACCAGATATCACACTGCCAAGTTAGAGAAGAACCTTGGATGGTGGAGTAGGGGAGCGGAGACTTGGACCTTGTAATGCACTATCAGTACAAGGAGAATCGGTACAGATGCTCCGTTTATATTGCTACAGAGGACCACCATCATCGCATTCCTTACTCTTTTCCTTCCTCTTTCTTGATTTTGCCTTGTCAAGTCAAATCCGCAAGAAAAAGGAATAAAATTTGCTCTTTAGAACTCATTGATGCATGATACTGATGAACACTACTTTCATGTAAGGCAGGCGCATGATAGGAGGATGGAATATGTATGAAAAACAGGACGGCGTGACATATTGACATGTATGATGTATAAAGTGTAAACTAAGCACAAGGTGTTTGAACTTGTTAGAATCAATGCAAGCTAGAAACCATATGAAAGATGAAACCAATATCACTCTGCCAAATTAAAAGGGTGCCCTAACAAATGTATTTGACCAAATTAGAAGCAATACATGGCAACAAGCTAGAAATAATATGCAATGTGCAACAAATAAAGGTGACTCATCATAAGTGATTGATGCAGGATACAGAAGAGAGGTAGTTTCATGTAAGAACAAGGTTAACACATAGTTGTAGTGTGTACCAAAAATAGGAAGGCATGTCATATTCACAGGTATAGTGTGTAAACTAAGCAGATGCAATTTACCCTAATTAGAAGCATTACAAGCTAGATACCGTATGCGACATGCAACCACATATCACACTGCGAAGTTAGAGCAAGCACCTGTGATGGGGTGTAGGGGAAGTGCGGTCTTCAAATATAGAGCTACGTTCAATATCTTCATTTAGGCTTGCTGTTTCTTGAGAATCATGTGGAGAGGATGAAATTGCATTCTTTATAAGAACAACGCGTCTCATATTAACCCATGGGCGTGACTGTCTCGTCATAAGCCATAGATGCAGGATACACAAGAACAGTAGTTTGATGTAAGAACATGGTGTGATAGGCAGATGTAGTATGTACCAAAAACAGGAAGGCATGCCATATTCACATGTATAATGTGTAAGCTAAGGAGATGCAATTTAACAAATTAGGAGAAATACAACCTAGGCACCATATGCAACATGCAACTAGATATCACACTGCCATGTTAGAGCAAGCACCTTGGGTTGTGGAGTAGGGGAGATGAGATTTGGAACTAGCACTGCAGTACGAGTAGCAGGAGAATCTATAGAGATCATTTGTTTCGGTTGCTCCAGAGGACCACCATCATTTTGTACCTTCGTCCTTTCAGGTTTTGCCTTAACAAGTAAACACACAAGAAAAAGGAATGAAATTCGCACTTCCAAATTCGTTGATGCATGATACTGACGAACACAACTTTTATGTATGGCAACCACATTGTAGGAGGATGGAATATGTATGAAAAACGCTAAGCAGAAGGCATTTCAACAAATTGGAAGCAATGCAATCTAGACACCATATGAAAGATCCAACCAAAATCACTCTACCAAGTTAGATGTGTCTCATTATAAGTGGCACTTCAACAAATTAGAGGCAATACATGTTTGAAATGATATGCAAGATGCAACCAATATTACACTGTCAACTTGAAGGTGTATCGTCAGAAGTGATTGATGAGGGATACACAAGAAAAGTAGTTTGATGTAAGAACATGGTTAATAGAAAGACGTAGTATGTACCAAAAACAAGAAGGCATGTCATATTCACAGGTATAATGTGTTAACTAAGCAGATGCAATTTACCCTAATTAGAAGCATTACAAGGTAGACACCATATGCAACATGCAACCACATATCACACTGCCAAGTAAGAGCAAGCACCTGCGATGGTGGTGTGGGGAATTGCGGTCATCAACTAGAGAGCTACGTTGACTATCTTCATTTAGCCTTGTTGTTTCTTGAGAATCGTGTGGGGAGGATGACACTGCACTCTTTAAACGAGTAGGGCGTCTCACAGTAACCCACTGGGGTGACTGTTTCATCATAAGTGATTGACGAGGGATACAAAAGAGCATTAGTTTGATGTACGAATATGGTTAATAGACATATGTAGTATGTATCAAAAACAAGAAGGCATGTCATTATCAAAGGTATAATGTGTAAAGTAAGCAGATGCAATTTAACCAAATTGGAAGCAATACAAGCTAGACACTGTATGCAACATGCAACATGCAACCACATTTGATAGCGCGAAGTTAAAGTAAGCACCTGGGATGGTTGTGTGTGGCAATTGAGATCATCAACTGCAGAGCTATGTTTACTGTCTCCAACTGCTGACACTGCACCCTTTAGAGCGCTGAAACGCTTAGTGCTTATCTTCGAATTACACTCGAGCGACTTCTGTCTTTTCTTTTTTGCATTCATCAACACTGCTTTAGGGTCTGAAATACCCATGCATAAAAAAAATAGTGTGAGTATGGGTGAAGTGTGTGCACAATTAGTACAGTGTAAAGGTAGCAAATAGCAGGTCGGTGAGAAATAAATGACGGGAGACATATGATAGCTCTACAACATGCATGGCACACTAAATTACTACAAGATTCTATGAAAATAACAGTCGACTGAAAATAAATAGGTCGGTCCATTTTTTCTGCACCGTCCGATGTACAAAGAACGGCGGATCACCTTCATCTACCTCCAGCCAGTGAGTGTTGATGATCTTCCTCGAAACGGCAGCGACCATCAGCCCAGTCCCCTGCCTGCACCCTCCCCTCGACCTCACCGCACCGCCGTGCTTGGCACCGCCCCCCGGCCATCCATTCAAGCCCCGCCGACCTCCACATCGGGCGCAAGCAGCTCCTGCGCCCCACACCCCTATGATAGACACCGATGCACCGCTTCCCCGACGAACAGGCGGACTAGGTGCTCCGCGCGCCTAAGCGGGTGCTGCTTCTTTAAATTGCGGTTCGACTGACCCTAAATTGAAATCCAGGCGGGCTACTGACCTCTAGCAAAGGTGAAATAGTAAAGGGAGGAAACCTTGTGCATTTAGTATCACGAAAAAGATGCAGTAAGAAGCGCTCAACTAGTTTCTTTCGTGGGATGAATACGGTGTGAGCAGAGACGTAAGATTTGCACGAATAAGGGAAGAGGAGTACCTCTTTCTGCTGGTAGTGATGTGTCCTCCTTCTGCTTTTCCAACGATCTTCTTGTGGTTCTCTAGAAACGAGAAGTTGTGGAGGACGATGGAGCCTTGGACGAACCCATGGCCAAGTTGTTGAGTGTGGTGCGATGGCCGTCTATCGGCGGCGGGGAACCAGATCCAAGGCGGCGAACGGCGGCGTAGCGGGAACAACTCCAGTGCGGTGGACGGTTGCGACAGTGGAGCGGCAGTAGTGAGGCGCATGACGGCATGGTCGGAGTGGTTCTGGTATGGCGCACGTCGGTGTCGGTGTTGTGGAGGCAGCTCTGCCTCGGCTTCAGCTGCTAAGTCCTTGAGGGCATTGCAGTTGCGGTTGCGTTGGACGACGATGTCGGGGTACCGGCTCTGGCGTGATGGAGGAGGGTGGTGGTGGATTGGCCGCTATGGGGTGGAGGACGGAGGAGGCTGGGGTTTCACGGCTGGTGGAGAGGGCGTTTTGGCGCCCACGGAGTACGAATGGGAAACGGAGGGAGGCGGGGAACTAAGGGGGAACAATGGTTCAGTTTGAGACGCGCTTGTTTGAAATTTGGGGAAAGTTACAAACTTTGCCCCCATCTAAAATTTCGGTCATATTGCGGGTTGGGGGTAGGACAATAATCTCAGGTGTCCCAAATGTTGGCGGGATAGATTTCGGCCGAGCGCATGGGTGTTTAGGCATCCACGGTGTATGAATGCTTCTCGGAGGCGGTTGAGACTGGCGTCTTGCTGAACTTACAAACCTACCCCGGTTTAGACCTTTGGACATCGGGCCGATAGGCTACATGGGCCAGAGTCAGGACAGTAATTTCCTACAACCAAACATTAGTCTCGCACGGTTTCAGGTGACCAAAGGCCTATTTGGCGCTTCGTTCAATATTTGGGAGCAGAAGCATTACCGTTTTCGGTTCTCTTGAATTGAACTTTCAGGATTTGTCAAACTTCACAAATCTTTACTATTGAAAATCCTAAAACTACGATTATTTTCGAATGGAGGGGATACATTTGAATATACATTGTACACTAGTATATATTAAAAAATATGCAACTTACCTTAGTTCATGCATGTTCCAGATATAATCTCCTTGGTTGCAAAAAAAAGTTAGACATGTGTATGAATATGTATAGCATGTTCAAACGCACAACAAAGATTGATGCCCCCTTTTACATCTTATTTACAAATGCCATTATCTCGGGTTCAAATAGATGAACGCACTTCCTATGAATTTGAATCTTCAAAACCCCCTTTATGTTGAATTCGACATGTATTCTATTTCGTAGCTAGCAATTTGGAATGTATCCATGCAAGTGACAAATGTATAAAGTGCTTCACACTAACAACATGGAGTGCACTAATTAATGTTTATATATGAATTGCAAAAGCATCCATTGCCTGTATTTCAAACCGCTCTCACTCTATGGATAGATAATATGAAATAAACACATGCACATGCTAGAATTCAATAGAGTATGGGTGTCTGATAGACCGATTTTCGTCCATACGCAATTTGCAAAATTCATGATCTCATCCAAAAATAATAATGCCATTTATATTTTAATTTAATGCGTAGAACCGCCTTTTACACATAGATGCACTATGCCTCGGCCCGTTCTCACAAACGCGTTATATATTTCTCTATCTAACGCATAAGTGCACACACTTTATATGCATCGGCATTTCTCTTTCACACATGCTCACAATCTCTCTCGGGGTGTCGGGGTGTCTCACACACATGCTCTCTGTGTTTCTCTCTCTCTCTCTCTCTCTCTCTCTCTCTCTCTCTTTCTGACTGCTATGTACCACTCTTTTCACTAATCTCAGTTGGAAAACACTATTTCTCTCACATGCATATATACACACACGCGGTCTCTACTATCCCTCTATATGCACATATATGTGCCTACGTGTCTCCCGCACGCACATTATCTTTAGGCCTCTCTCGCACACATTCCCCCCCCCCCCAGACACACCTCTCTCTTAGTAGCTGGCAGATATGATTTCATCATATCATTCGGTAGGATATCCCTGACTGTTAGGCTGGATTGTAATACGAGGCAAAGTTTTACCCTAGTTCAGACCCTTGCAGTTGAAGAAAAAGCCTACTCCTGGTACTGTATATTGGTGATAGGGGTGTGTACAAAGTACACGTGAATACCAGGCATTGTGCGTGTGTGTATACTATCGACGAACTAGCCCCCAAGCTTCTATAACATACTGGGGGCCTAGGGTTACAAATCATATATAGTCGGCTTATCACCAGTGGGGATAGAGTCCTCCGCGACTCTGGTAGCTTCCTGTTGTATGCCGAGTCCTCCACATTGGTCTTCGTATAATGCGTCTCGGTCCAACCTATATGTGGCGTAGGATGGAACCGACCCATGAGTCTTCATGTTGACCCACCACAACAAGAAATGATGTGCCCATCACACCACACACACAATCGGCCACTAAGAAAATAAGCATATACAATAGTATAATGTTATGCATGAAAGTTAATTGCATGGTGCATCCAAAAATATTTGTTCTGCATTGTGAATGTTTATATATTCTCCTAAAATATTAGTCATGGGAAAGATAAACGAAGGGCATATCTCTCCTTGTCTCCACCGGACACCCCCTCTTTCTATACCACTTTCACATACGCACACAAACTATCTCTCATCCCTCTAAAAGTATGCATGCCCACGACACATTCATGCGTGATGGTCAATGTATTTCAAGCTAAAGCACTATACGGTCACTGGACTTCAGAATATGCTCATTACGGTCACCGTATACATTCTCGTGGTGATCATATGGTATCTAGCTCATGATACGTCTCCGAATTTCATCGATGACACTGACGGACTTTGCATTTGATGTGTGCTCGTATTTTGTTGACGACACTTACGGTCATTGTATTTGAAGCGAAAGCATGATATGGTCACTGGACTTCAAAATAAGCTCATCACGGTCACCACATACATTTTGTCGTGCTAACCAACATGTGGTTGGATGGTTAGGAGGACAGTGGTTTCTCGAGCCCACCAAGGTTAAAGTCCCGGTGCTCGCATTTATCTTATGTTAATTTCAGTATTTTTCGGCGATGTGCGTTCAGTGGGAGGAGACGTTCCACTCGACTACGAGGCACCTATGGTGACTTAGTAGGGTCTGCGTGTGTGCGCTTATAGCGGTGAGTGGTTGCACGTATATGTGAGCCCTTGCCTCTATACCGTGTTAAAAAAATACATGCCATGATTATACGGTCACTAGCTCACCCGTACAACTCCGTATTTTGTTGATGACACAATCAATTGACCAGTCAAACGTTCCACGTGGCGCAACTAGTGTTGCACCACCGGGGTGCGTAACCGTGGGGCCCACCTGTCAACCCGTATATGTAAGAAAGAAATGGTAGTTTGAGTATGTACTGTGTTAATAAAATAGGTTTACATTTTAGGGTGATCATACGGTCACTGGCTCACCATACAGCTCCGTAATTTGTTGATGACACGATCAATTGACCAGTCAAACGGTCCACATTTAGCAGCGCACATTACCATAGGGCCCACCCATCAGCGTGTATATGAAGGATGGAAATGGTAATAAATTAGTGGTCGGTGGGTATTCGAAGTCGTGAGACCTCTGGTTGGCAGTCGCCGGCGGGGGGTGTTGATTCGGCGGTGGGGTGGGGATCGCCGGAGAAAAAGCTCGGCGCGGGGGGGGGGGGTGAGGGAGTCCTGGACTAGGGGGTGTCCGGATAGCCGAACTATCATCATCGGCCGGACTCCAAGACTATGAAGATACAAGATTGAAGACTTCGTCCCGTGTCCGGATGGGACTTTCCTTGGCGTGGAAGGCAAGCTTGGCGATACTGATATGTAGATCTCCTACCATTGTAACCGACTCTGTGTAAACCTAGCCCTCTCCGGTGTCTATATAAACTGGATGGCTTTAGTCCGTAGGACGAACAACAATCATACCATAGGCTAGCTTCTAGGGTTTAGCCTCCTTGATCTCGTGGTAGATCTACTCTTGTAACACACATCATCAATATTAATCAAGCATGACGTAGGGTTTTACCTCCATCAAGAGGGCCTGAACCTGGGTAAAACATCGTGTCCCTTGTCTCATGTTACCATCCGCCTAGACGCACAGTTCGGGACCCCCTACCCGAGATCCGCCGGTTTTGACACCGACATTGGTGCTTTCATTGAGAGTTTCTCTGTGTCGTCACCGATAGGCTCGATGGCTTCTTCGATCATCAACAATGACGTAGTCTAGGGTGAGACCTTCCTCCCCGGACAGATCTTCATATTCGGCGGCTTTGCACTGCGGGCCAATTCGCTTGGCCATCTGGAGCAGATCGAAAGCTACGCCCCTGGCCATCAGGTCAGATTTGGAAGTTTGAACTTCATGGCTGACATCCGCGGGGACTTGATCTTCGATGTATTCGAGCCACAGCCAAGCGCGCTGCACTGTCACGACGGGCATGATTTAGCTCTGCAGCCGGATAGTACCCTGGAGGCCGCACTCAAGCCCGCTCCGATCTTCAGTTCGGAGCTGGCTGCGTAGATCGAGGACGGATGGCTAGACACTGCCTCGGGGGCTGCAACCTCTACGGCGATAGAGCCGAACACTGATCTTGTCCCTCATGAAGCCCGTGACTCCGAGGAGCCGGACTCCTCGCCGGACTCCGAGCCTCCCGCGCCCCCTCCAATCGAATCCGGCTGGGCGCCGATCGTGGAGTTCACCGCTGCGGACATCTTTCAACATTCACCTTTCAGTGACATCTTGAGTTCGCTAAAGTATCTCTCGTTATCAGGAGAGCCTTGGCCGGACTGCGGTCAGGACGGTTGGGATGCGGACGATGAAGAAATTCAACGCCCACCCACCACCCACTTAGTAGCCACTGTCAACAATCTAACCGACATGCTAGACTACGACTCTGAAGACATCGATGGTATGGACGACGATGCCAGAGATGACCAAGAACCAGCGCCTATCGGGCACTGGAAAGCCACCCCAACTCACGACGTATACATGGTGGATACACCAAAAGGAAGCGATAATGAGGAACAACGAGACAGGGCGAAGGACAACTCCCCCAACAAACAACCAAAATGGCGACGCAAGCGCTGCCCGAAGTCCCGCCTCGAAAAAAACGTAACCCATACGGACCCGGCCTTAGAGCAGGGCGAAGCAGTGGAAGGCGAACATGCCACCAAGCAACCTTCCGAATATGACGAACTGGACAAGCAACCCATCCCCGGCGAAAACAAGAGCCTAGACGACCTCACGCCGAACACATCACCAGAGCATAAGAACCTTCATAAAAGGCTCGTCGCTACTGCAAGAAGTTTGAAGAAGCAAAAGCGGAAGCTCAAAACAGCGGAGGACGCACTCAGAACGAGATGGAGCAAAGTACTCAATACCGCAGATAAATATGGCGCTAGTCGCCAGGCAAAGAGCTACCCGAAGCGCAAGTTGTTGCCTGAATTCGACGAGGAGGCCTTAGAGCCCCCGCGGTCAAAAACGAAAGAGGCCGCCTGGCCGGATAAACGACCAGATGACAGGCTAAGAGCAGCAAGGGGCGCCGCACACAAGCCGGCACACGATCAGCATAAAGATCCTCGGAAAAAGGATGACCCGGTCAGGTCTATCTATGGGCCAAAAAAGAAGACTCCAGGAAGCAACACAACCCGCCGAGCGTTTGAAGACAACGACACACCCAAATACAGGGGCGCCGCACACCCACTATGTTTCACCGACGAGGTACTGGATCATGAATTTCCAGCGGGATTCAAACCCGCAAACATAGAGGCATATGACGGAACAACATACCCCGGAGTCTGGATTGAGGATTATATCCTACACATACATATGTCCAGAGGAAACGATCTCCATGCCATAAAATACCTACCCCTCAAGCTCAAAGGGCCAGCTCGGCAT
The DNA here is from genome assembly GCF_018294505.1 of Triticum aestivum. Lineage (NCBI taxonomy): Eukaryota > Viridiplantae > Streptophyta > Magnoliopsida > Poales > Poaceae > Triticum > Triticum aestivum. The sequence goes on from NC_057813.1 coordinate 299,310,496, forward strand.
TGGTTCAAAAGCCTCCCAGAAAATACCATTGGAAGTTGGGAAGAGCTCGAGGATGCGTTTCGAGCAAATTTTCAGGGGACTTATGTCCGCCCTCCGGATGCAGACGATTTAAGTCACATAACTCAACAGCCCAGAGAGTCAGCACGCAAATTCTGGAATAGGTTCCTCACCAAAAAGAACCAAATAGTCGACTGTCCGGACGCCGAAGCCTTAGCAGCCTTTAAGCACAACGTCCGAGACGAATGGCTCGCCAGACACCTCGGCCAAGAAAAACCAAGAACAATGGCCGCACTAACAAGCCTCATGACCCGCTTTTGCGCGGGGGAAGACAGCTGGCTGGCTAGATGCAGCACCACCGACCCGAGTACATCCAAAGTAAGGGATGGAAATGGGAAATCACGGCGCAGAAAAGATCAGCGCTGGAATAAGGAAAACGGCCCAAATAGCACGACAGTCAATGTCGGATTCAAAAGCTCTCGACCGAATAATAAAACACTGCCCCTCAAGGACAACAGCGACGAGCTATCCAACCTAAACAAAATTCTGGATAGGCTATGTCAAATACATAGTACCTCCGGGAAGCCTGCAAACCATACCCACAGAGATTGTTGGGTCTTCAAGCAGTCCGGACGACTTAACGCCGAACGCAAGGGGCTCGACACACCAAGCGAAGACGACGACGAACCCCACAAGCAACACGCCGGAAAACAGAAGACTTTCCCACTAGAAGTCAAAACAGTGAACTCACTTCATGTGATAACACGAATACACAGTGCGGCACCTGCCATACCAGGACACCGTCTGCAGAATGGGGATAGACCCTACCAAAATTTGCTGTAACAGCACTTCCTTCAAAGGAGTGTCGCCAGGCCTTTAAGCCAATTGTACAGGCTCTATACCACTAGAAGTTGTGTTCGGTTCATCCGACAACCTCCATCGCGAAAAGCTCACTCTCCATATCGCCCCATCTAACAGTGGCCATCAAACACTACTGGGACGCGAAGCTTTCGCCCGCTTTAACGCAATACCACATCACGCGTCTCTTACGCTTCAAATGCCTGGTCCACGCGACATAATCTCATTAAAGAGTAGCTCCGAGTGTTCCTCGACCACGGAGAACGTGAGGCCACCTTGACAGCCACACACTAATCCGACCTTGCAGGTCAAAGCCCCTGAAAACAGGTCATTCAGACCTCAGACACGGTTAGGCGAGTCCGGCGTAAATAAACAGGGGCTTCCCAGCCGCATACCCCTTTACAGGGGGCCACGCGTATAAACGATGAGAGCCAATAAAGCTCAACTTTATTCATCTTCCAAATTATACTTTACTTTAAATACAACTTTCGCACGATATTTCTTCCAAACTAAGTCCTTCTCTTTTACAGATGAAGCACGTGCTACACCCGTCCAGGATACAGCACAACGGAGACACAGGCGCAGACGTGCAGCAGGGACCCGTTGCAAGGATTCTTTTCAGATTAAGACCCTCCATAAACCTTTCTTACTGTCTCTTGTTGATACACATCCCCCGGTTTTCTACCATAACCGAGGAGGAGGCTGGCGTTTTGGCATCGGCCGCGTCAGAAGTTCCCGCCTGTACCTGGACACTAGGGGCTTAGGGCATTGTTCTGCCTGGTATCATAAAGACCGAACACCTCAGGGAGTGTTCGGCGTCTCGAGTTAGGCCTTATATGCATCAGCTCCGAATCATGTCTTTGGTCAAATGTTGGGTTTGCCCGGCTCCTGTGTTTTGCTGCCTTACGTTCCGCTCCATCGGCTAACGCGGCACCAGGAGAACTACTGCGATTGTGCCCCGGTTCGGTCGGGCGAGCACCTCAGTAGAGAAAGCCGAAAACTGACTGTCATCATATAGCGAGAGACTGGTCAACCACTCGATCGACTATTGGAATGTTTAGAATTCCTCCGCTTTGACGAAGGAACGCTTGCCGTTCAGGCACATACGCGCCCGAGTTCGGAGAGCGCGGTGCCTCTAGGGGCTATATAGTAGCCCCACCATCGAGCTCCTATGGCTAAGTGAAAGTGATAAAGCATTATAGTCCGGTTGCCTAGTTTGCTATGCTATCACCTCCTTCAAAGGACCAAGACATTGGATTAAGTGTGAAAAAGCACTTTTCTTTTTGCAAACACCCCCGCACCATGTGCGTGGGGGCTGAAGCCAAAGACTGCACCTTTCAGGTTATTCATACATATACGACCGCACAGGAGATAGTTCAATACTTGAACGCACAAGTATAAAAAGTCGTTGCATTATAAACATGATCTCAGAAATCATACATGTCATTTAAACATAACATCTTTCGAGCACTGTGACTCTATTAAACGAGCGCCCTGCAGGACTTCCTCAAAATAGTGCTCGGCAGGTAATCGGCTTTTGTCCGAACCCCGGGATGCAACAGCGGTGGCATCCATCTCCGCCCAGTATGTTTTCACACGGGCGAGAGCCATCCGTGCACCTTCTATGCATGCCGACCGCTTCATCGCCTTGATATGCGGCACCGCCCCAAGGAATTGCTGCAACAAGCCAAAATAACTCTTCGGCTTGGGCCTTTCCGGCCATAGATGAGCGACCACATCCGTCATGGCAAGTCCGTACAATCTATTCAGCTCAGCCCACTCAGCCAGCCGATCAGCCAACGGGAGTGGACGCTCCGGACTATGGAATTGAGACCAGAAAAGCTCTTCCATTTCGTGATCCTTCTGGCTTCGAAAGTGCACGACTGCGTCCGCCGCACTCGCCGCCAAATCCAGATAAGGATCCTCCCCACCACACAATTGGCCCAACTGAGCATACTTCGGATCCGTAAACTTCCTACGCAGTAGAAAGGGCTTTCCAGCCGCAATGTCTCCGGCCTGACGCAGTTCCTCCTTCATAGCCCGCATCACACCACGGGCATCGTTGGCTTCGGCGGCGGCCTTCTTCAGGTCCTCTTGCTCCGCTCAGCGTTCTCTTTCAAGAACCTCATAGCGGTCGGCAGCATCTTTTAATTTCACGGCCATTCCGGCCATCTCCTCCCTGCTTCGGCAGTGAGCAGCCATTTCGGCTTTTAGCTCTTCCGCTGCCTTCAAGGCAGCCGCATCACTTTTCCTGGCTTGCTCCTTGGCTCGAGCAAGCTCTGCTCGAAGGTCTTCCACACCAGCGGCTCCATCTGCATCAAGCATACAAATTGTAAGGAACGGGCATCAGCTCCCTTACTAGGCAACCGCGGAGCAACCACCTACCTTGCGACTCGTTAGGTCATTTATTGACCAGCGCGATGTCCGCATCCGCAACATCGAGTTGCCTCTTCAGTTCGGCAACTCCATCAGTCCGGCTGGCCACCGAATGTTCCGCCACCTGCATAGGAAAGGCGACATTCTATAACTGAGATTATGATCCTTGCCACGCTGTCGCTTTCGACAACATACCAAGTCTCAGGGGCTACTATCTATACAGGGCACACTCCATGTGCAAAACTGTCAAAAGGTATGTCATTTTTTGCGTACCTCAAACCCAGTCAGCAAACTTCCGACGGCCTCATACAACCCGCTTTCGGCGGATGAGATCCTCTCAATCACCATACTCATTAATGAGCGGTGATCTTTTGAGATGGACGCCCTCTTGAGCAAATCCTGCAGCTCCACCGGCCGTACTCCAATGGGTGCCGAACTCTCCGGCCCCGCCGGACTCGGGGAGACCCTCCGTGACGACACCTCAGGGTCGTCCGCCCCGCCCGACGGGGCGGCAGATGGAGGCGGCTCGCTCTCCATCATCTCCGGACGAAGGTCCCCCGAAGATGAGCTCTGCTGAGATGGGCTGAGATCCGAACTACAAGGTGAAAACTTCGGTTACCTTTTGAAATAATACAGGGGCATCCCCTATTACAAAATTCCCCCTTTTTACTTACGGCTCGCTGGAGGGCTGACTCCTCTGGGGAGACTGTGCGGCCGGGGCTCTTCCCGGTGCAGGACCTTCCGATGCAGATTTCCTTCCCCGCTTTGAGGCCTTGGCCTCCGGGTCTTCGGAAGCGGTCCTCTTCTCCCCCTGGAAGGAGGAATTCTCGATTCCCCCCTTATTGAAGGCCTCCTTGGCAGAGGTGGTAGTTTCCCTGTGCCCCCCTTCGCTCGCCTCCGAAGGCGCAAACTCCAACATTTTGACTAACACGGGATCCGGCGTGGTCTCAGGGAGGGGGGCCGGACACCGTATCAGTTTTGCTTGCGCTATCCACTCCTGTCCAAGGGATAGCTGGTTAAAAGGCAAACCCATGATAAATAAATGAACAATATGTCCGGACACAGGGCTACTTACTTGAGTATCCGGGCGATTGCAGCTTAGGCCAGCGTCCTCGGTCAAGTCCGGACGCATCTCTTGCGATCCGAAGAACAGTTTGTACATCTCCGCGAGTGTCAAACCCATGAAGTGTTGGAGAGCTCGTGGCCCCTCCGGATTAAATTCCCACAGGCGGAGGGGGCGACGTTTGCAGGACAGAAGGCACCGGATCAGCATAACCTGTGCCACTACGACCAGATTAATCTCCTTTTCTTGGAGGCCTCAAATCCGGTCCTGCAACAGGGGTACGTCTTTGGACGGCCCCCAGTTAAGCCCCTTGTTGACCCATGACGTCAGCCATTCTGGAGGGTCCGAGCGGAAGACGGGCGGCGGCCTCTGCCTGCTGCCCCTGGGAGCGGTGATATAGAACCACTCCTGTTGCCACAAGCCGAGCTCCTCCTGAAAAGAGCCCTCGGGCCATGGAGCATCGGCCCTCTTGCTTATAACCGCCCCGCCGCACTCTTCCTGACGCCCCTCAATCATCTTCGGCCCCACGTTGAAGGTTTTGAGCCACAAGCCGAAGTGCGGGGTAGTGCGGAGGAAGGCTTCGCAGACGACAATGAATGATGAGATGTGGAGGATGGACTCCGGAGCCAAGTCATGGAATTCCAGCCCATAGTAAAACATGAGCCCCCTCACAAAGGGATCCATCGGGAAGCCTAAACCCCGATGGAGGTGAGACACGAACACGACGCTCTCGCCGGGCTCGGGAGTAGGAATAACTTGCCCTCGGGCAGGCAACCTATGCGAAATCTCATAGGTCAAGTACCTGGTGTCTCTCAGCTTTAGCACGTCTTCTTCCGTGACGGAAGAGGGCATCCACCGGCATTTTAGGTCGGAGCCAGGCATTGTCGAAGGTCGAAGGTACCCGAATCTGGAGCCCTGGGTGTTGGAACTCGGGGCGAGGGGCGGATTCGATTGAGGATTGAAGAAAAAGAACGGGCCTTGGTCTCATTATAAAGAGGAAGAATACTGAGAGCCGTCCCCGTGACCGTTTGGAACCCACCTTCGATGGAGGGGGCGTGGCAACGGGCGCGGTTGGGTTACCCACGTCCGTATTTACGAGAATCCCGGAATAAGGGGAACACGATCTCTACTTCGACAAGACGTGCCAAGGAAACCGCTTCGCTAAACACGCTGAGGCGGTATAATAAAAACGATTCAAGTAAAGGCTTGATAGTGGTGTGACGTCACGCCACCAAATACGTCAGCAGATTGAACTTGTGTAAATATTATTCTCTCTACGGTGGGACGTGGAATTTATTTTGCAGAGCCGGACACTATCCTGGTGTTCACAATCTTCCATAAATTATTCGGAGGAGGAACCCGCCTTGCAATGCCGAAGACAATATGCGCGCCGGACTCGTCGTCATTGAAGCCTGGTTCAGGGGCTACTGAGGGAGTCCTGGACTAGGGGGTGTCCGGATAGCCGAACTATCATCATCGGCCGGACTCCAAGACTATGAAGATACAAGATTGAAGACTTCGTCCCGTGTCCGGATGGGACTTTCCTTGGCGTGGAAGGCAAGCTTGGCGATACGGATATGTAGATCTCCTACCATTGTAACCGACTCTTGTAACCCTAGCCCTCTTCGGTGTCTATATAAACCGGATGGCTTTAGTCCGTAGGACGAACAACAATCATACCATAGGCTAGCTTCTAGGGTTTAGCCTCCTTGATCTCGTGGTAGATCTACTCTTGTAACACACATCATCAATATTAATCAAGCAGGACGTAGGGTTTTACCTCCATCAAGAGGGCCCGAACCTGGGTAAAACATCGTTTCCCTTGTCTCCTGTTACCATCCGCCTAGACACACAGTTCGGGACCCCCTACCCGAGATCCGTCGGTTTTGACACCGAAAGGGGGCCTAGAGGGATGGTCGGTGTGGCGGCGGACCGGCGGTGGGGAGTTGTTTCGGGGCGGGCGGGGCGGCGTGGCGGTGCGGGCCGACCGCGGGCGGCGGGGCCCGGCGATTCGGTCGGTGGTGGCTGGCGGCTCAGGGGGTGGAGTTTGATGATAAACTGGAGGCCCTTGATTTTGTATCCAACGGCTGGAAAATCTAATGACTAGAGATGAAAAAGTTAGTCGACTGACTTGTAGCCTCATCCCGCACATACACATGCACGCACGCAAGACACGCACGCATGCAGGCGTGCAACACTAACACGTACACATAACGGACACATGCACGCATGCAGGCGTGCAACACTGACACGTACACATGCACTCATGAACACACACACGTACGCACCCATGCATGAAACACTGAAACGTACCCTTGCACGCACGCAACACTCACACGCCTGCATGCACACAGCACATGATGCAAGACACACGCTCAACCTATATGTGCATGCACCCTTTGTTAAGGACATGGATTGTTACGGGTATTAATCAATCTTATCTGTGATAAGCAGAATATTGATGTTTGTAGCGGTCTTTATGAATCACAACGTATCGAACGGGCTATCAACATAGTAGGCTTATCTACATGAAAAAGATGACGTCACACTCAATCAACAATCATCGGTTTATGAAATGCTTGCTTCTGACCGTCCTGGCCCACCAAAGGTTCCTCTGTTGTGCGCTGCCTGCGTTGGTTCACTGACATGCAGGCCATGTACCCAAAGAGCCCACACGTCAGTGGAAGAACGGCGCGGTGTCCTACGTCAGAGTCGAGGGTGCGACTTGCTGCATGCCCGGCTGAACATGCCTCCTTGCCGCATTCAAACGCCTCCATGAAACCCGCCTGTGTGGAAGCCAAGAAACCCACTCTGGACACACGTCCATTCATGACCGGGCCGGCATTAAACGCAATGCCGGCCGAGCTCCTCCCGTCCGCCGTATATTTAATCTCCTATTTAAACGAGGCCAAATGCCGGCAAAGAATCGCACACCTCTGCCGCTCCCCTATCTCCTCCTTCACCATTTTGTCCACTCTTAGAATGGCTTATGAATAGTTATTCTGCATCCAAGCCGGCTGGGTAGCCCGACGGATACGAGCTATGCAGCTCGCTGATCCACCTCCTTCCCCTCGCCCGACGGAGCCAGCTTCCGCCCCAAGCCGGCGCGCGGTTCAGCAACTCACCGCTCCAAGCCAGCTCAACGAGGAGCGGTGCACGGGCGTCGTTGCTGCCGCCCATACCACCACCTCGTACCGTGTCTCCCATTTCTGTAGCCGAGACTCCCATGCCGACGGCCACCCATGCAAGCAGCAACTGAAGCCGGGTGCACGTAGAGCGACGAGTCGGTGGCCAGCGCCTCCGCGTCCGCCGCCATCATCGAGGAGAAGTAGAACACGGGAAGCCGCCACCGCTTGGGTCCCATGAAGGCCACCACGAAGGCGACGCCGGCGTACGTAGCAGGTGTCTTGCCAGATCCTTTTGTTGTGAGGACCTTCGTCGACCCCGCATGGGCTCCACGGAAGCGGGGAAGCCCCCTTCCACCATCATCTTCAGCCTCAGCCAATGAAATCAGTAGGGCAGTGGGGAAGCGAGCCGTCCTTTGCGCTGAAGCATATACCTCCGGGGGTCCCGGCAGTCCGGTGATTGTGCTGCCGGACATGAGGAACTCAAATCGATCGGTGGGCGACCATTTAGGCCAGGTATTATATACATGTGATGTCCAGAACTAGCACCGCGTAGTTCATTTGAATGTAATGAAATCCGTCATGTTTGTATGAGAATCTCGTATTTTATATGATTTCCGTCGTTGTTTATATGAAATATCAGTTTGTCTACGTGTTTGCATGAATTTCATCTGGTTGGTTGAGTTGCTGTTATAATGTGTGCGGCTACGGTTGGATGGCATAATTTGCGGCTCGCCGGCCGGTCTGCGGGGGGCTCGGGTGGCGTGGTGGGACAAAAAAAACACAGCTCGTGCGAGCTCGTCTCCAACGTGCGCGTTGGGGCCCGAGCCATTCCTCGTTCGTCGGTGGCAAAGGCACCGGTGGACTAATGGGTCGCCAATATTTTGGCTACCCCGGTGTGACGCCCGGATAATTAAGCTACAGTGATCTCAAGTTAATAGTGCCACGTCGCCACTCTTACTGTTGCTAATCCTCGGCTGATCCAAATCGCAATCCAAATTCAAATTCAAATTGAAGTCCAAAACCCAAAGTTTTCAAACATGAAAGCTAAAATGTTCAAAGTGTGGCAAATAATCTCTGGTTCTTTGTCTTGTTGAAACCAACCTCTTTTGGACTCCCAGAGTGCCCCTGGAAATTTATTTAGGGTACAACAACCATTTAATTGACCTTTTCTTTTTCAAAAGGAAATATCTAAACTATCCCAAGTGCCCAGAAACTTTTGTGCAACACCAAAATATTGTACATAATTTATGTGACAAGTTTTAGGTATGTCAAAATTGAATTGGTGGACTAATTAAATATAAAACAACAACTATATAGAAAACAGAAAAGTTAAAAAAAAGAAAATACCCAAAAAAAGGGGGAAGCCCCCTGTCCCAGTGGGCCTCGGTCCACCCGGACCAGCCAGCCCAGCTCCCCCCTCAGTCACCTTCCACCATGCTACAAGGGAAGCCGACCGGGCGGGCGCGTGCTCCCGCCAGACCCCGTTGCCGGCAACAACGCGTGAGGGGATAAGGGCGTCCCTTCGGCGCCTCGGTCTCCCCTCCCCCCACCTACCGCCGCACCCACTCGCCCACTTGCCCGCTCTCTCCCTCCTCTCACTCGCTCATCTTCCCCAAAACGGCCGAGCGCCATCGTCGCCATCTCCACGTCGATTCTCCGGCCACCAACCCCCCCTCCCCCGGCGCCCGGAGGCGTCCAGGAGGATGGCTGTCATCGTCTACGTTGGTTCCCCCTTTGGTTCAAGCCCGGGAGCTCCCCTTCGCCGGATTGGGCGGCTCCCTCCGCCTCGGCCTCCGCCATCCCGCCGCCCCAAGTCGTCGCATCGGGTCGTCCCCGTCCCTGTACGAGCTCGCCATCGGCCCTCGAGCGGTGAGCAGCGTCAGTCCCCCACCTTTCCCCCTAGTTCCCGCCGACGTAGTGACCGCCCCATGAGCTCCGTCCGCCATGGCCGCTAGAGTTCCACGTCCGCGCCCGCCCGTGTACTGCTGCTGCTCCTGGCCGCGCCTGGCATGCCCAGCTGTGCCTACGTACGCGTGCCAGTGCGCTCAACTGCTGCTCCTTGCCGTTGTGCTCGCGTCTGCTATTCTTGCTGCTGCTTCGCTAGTTGTTGCGCGCTGCCGCTGCTGACCGCGTTGGCCGCGTCCGCGCGCCCCATGCCGCACTTGGCTGCCCGTGCCTTTGCTCTGTTGCTGCTGAGATCCACTACTACCTATTGCTACTGCCGCTGCGTATTTGTTGCTGCTGCCGCTCATGGCCATGGCCGTGTGTGAGGCCGGCTTGGGCCATTGCCGCTGGAGCTACCCCCCTGTTGAGACTAGATGATAATTAGTGTTTAGATTAGTATACGTACAGATGACATGCGGGTCCGCTGAAGATTAAAATAAATAACCAAAATAATTTTAGCTACTGTCTATGACAGTCGGGTCCCGTTGACACTGTTCACTTTGACCGGTCAACTCTGACTGGGTTGTTGACTGGGTCAACTCTGCTGACTGGACCACTCCTGCATCCCATTGGTCATACACTCAGACTAGTGTAGAGCTAGGTGACAAATGTATTTTCTGTTTGTTTTTTTCGAATTAAAAGTAATTTTAGAAAATGTTTAGAACTTAGAAAAATCATATAAAATAAACCGTAGCTCGGATTAAAATACTTTGTACATGAAAGTTGCTCAGAACGACGAGAAGAATCTGAATACGCGGTCCGTTCGTCCGCCACATGCCCCTATCATAGCAAACGTCGAACCTTTTCCTTCCGGTTCATCTGTCTGACAGACGTCCGGAACCGGGAAAACTTTCCCGGGTGTTTTCCCACTTTGCCAGTATCGCCTAGCACCGCGTTCGAACACCTCTAGCCCCTCTTATTGTCTTGTTATGCTTATGTTTCCGTGTATTTACTGTTCTTCCCCCTCTTTTCTCCGGTAGACCTCGAGACCGATGTTGATGCCACTGTGATCGACTATGTTGACGACGACCCTCCTTCTTGTCTGAGCAACCAGGCAAGCCCCCCTTTGATCATCCCGATATCGCCCATTCTATACTCTCATGCTTGCATTAGATTTTGCTACTGTTATTGTTTGCTCCTATTCTGACGCATAGCCTGCTTTTGTACCTGCTATTGTTACCTACCTGCTTATCCTAAACTGCTTAGTATAGGTTGGCTAGTGATCCATCAGTGACCCCCACCTTGTCCTTGTCGCCCCTGCTTCATCATCGACGACTCGATCAACGTGATCGACAACCAGAGCCCGACACCTCACATCACATCACGCCCCTTTTGTTGCTCGACTCTGCAGAGCTACTATGGAGTGACGAGGGTGATCCCTCATAACACACTCCTGATGATAATTCTGTAGTGTAGCTATTCGGTCGTGGCCATCGAGGGTGATTTCCTCTTTCACCATTCCCGATATGGCTCTGTTGTTCAACACCTCAAGTGTGAACCTCGAGGGTGGTCCCTCTTACGTTCACCTTGATGATTACATGGAGTGGAATCCACCGGGGGTGATTCCTCGAGTTTTCCCCTTGATGTTTGGACACACGGTTACATTGGCTTACTTGAGACCTTGGTGAAAGTCGGGCGGGCCCGGAGAGCACCCGCAAGATAATGACGTGGCACGGCCGGGCATTCTGAGCCCTTGTCGTAAGTCCACGAGACGGGGCGACGGGGTCACTTTCGATCGTGAGTCTCTGCTCGTCTCCGCAAGCTAATAATAACTATGGTTTGGGTATTTGTTCTGAGTTGGCCTTTGTCCTTTACGCACCAACCACCACGTGAGAATAGTTATGGGCCTCGACGTCGCAGTATCAGCCGAAGCTTTGTCAGACGTCCAGTTCAGCATTGCGGCACGGCTGGGCCGGCACCCCAGAGGTGGTGCCTAGGTCCGCCCTGCATGTAACGACCCGGAGTGCTACCGACGATGGGCCCAGACCCCGGAGTGCTTAGGATGTAGACCAGCGGGGACCTCTCTGCTGAGCCTAGGTAGGGTTGCGACGTGTTGATCTTTCGAGGCCGGGCATTGACCCAGAAAAGTGTGTCCGGCCAGAGTGACCGGGCGTGTTGGAAAACATGGTGCACCCCTGCAGGGAAGATTATCTATTAATAGTCGCGTCCACAATAACGGACGTTCAGACTTATATCCTAATCTTATACAACTACGAATGGATACTTGAATATGTGGCTCCGGGATTGCTTTCTCGCAGGGAGTCGAGGAAGGATCTCTGGGCATTAATGTTACAACATGCTTGTTAAATATTAAACTGCTATTCTTTACTCTTCTACATGCTGCAAGATGCTCGGAGCTGCATGAAGATGTTAGTATTTGATAGGCTAGGCCTTCCCCCTCTATTCTGGCATTCTGCAGTTCAGTCCACAGATACAGCCTTCCATTTGATACCAATACATACTTAGTATAGATGTGATGCTTGCGAGTACTTTGGATGAGTACTCACGGTTGCTTTGCTACCCCTTTCCCCCCTTCTCTCTTCTTTCCGGTTGGTGCAACCAGATGGTGGATCCTTGGAGCCAGATGCCACCACCGACGGATACTACTACATGGAGGCCGCCGAAGACCAGGAGTAGTTAGGAGGTCCCAGGCAGGAGGCCTTGCCTCTTCGATCGTGTTGCTTTTGTGCTAGCCTTCTTAAGGCAGACCTGATTAACTTATGTTTGTACTCAGATATTGTTGCTTCCGCTGACCCTTGTGTATCGAGCTATGTATTCGAGCCCTCGAGCTGAGGAACATGTATAAGTCATGAAGAAAGTAGTAGCAATGAAATTGTAACGATCATAATGCTAAGCTAACGGATGGGTCATGTCCATCACATCATTCTCCTAATGATGTGATACCGTTCATCAAATGAAACCATCTTTGATTAATGAGCTAGTCTAGTAGAGGCATACTAGGGACACTATGTCTTGTCTATGTATTCACACATGTACTAAGTTTCCGGTTAATACAATTCTAGCATGAATAATAATTATTTATCATGATATAAGGAAATATATAATAACTTTATTATTGACTCTAGGGCATATTTCCTTCAGTAATAACAGCCCATAATGCAATAAATATCGATATAAAAGCATGATGCAAAATGGATGTATCACCGTGCCGTGTGGAACACGGCCGTCGGGATGTTGCTCATTCCACCCTCCTCCAGCGTCTTTCCCCCCTGCTTCGGCCATAGGGGGAACAATAACAGCGTCGCCTGCACCGGTCACATCCCCAAACATCATCGCAACACCCATAGTATTAGTGGTTGCATGCGAGGGGGCCTTCGAGGTGGAAGGGTGAGTTGTTGTGCCGGACTTTTTCCTAGGCGCCATGGATGATGAAGCTAATGATGAAGAAGATGATGATGAAGGTTGACGTGCTGTTCACGACCTCGGGTTCGCGCAAGCGCTTCCCCCTACCTGGCGTGCCAAAGATGTCATGGTGAAACACGATCACCTATGGGGCCATTAACAACTTGTGGTTCGGCAAGGGGGAAATCATGTAGCACAAAGAGCGGAAGCCATGGAGCAGCACGACAGATGGTGATGTTGGTGGTTTTTACCCAGGTTCAAGCCGTTGAGAAGCGTAAAACCCTACTCAGATGGGAGGGCTGTGGTGGACACATAGCGCTCAAGCCTGGCAGGGTCGCCTTGGGGAGAGCGGCTATGCACGTACGAGTGTGCAATGGTCTGAATCCTTTTCTGGGTTACCATGGCCCTCCTTTTATGAGCTAAGGGGTTACCACAATGGAAAAATAGTCATTATCTACTGATTAGATAGCCAACAGTGCTATCATACCTAACTCTGCTAACTAGGATAAAGTGCATTAAATGCACTGCTAGGTGTCATGCTGAGGATGCAACCCGGCAAGCCTACCACGCTGCTTAATCATCTTCTACATGTCTGCATGACACGCCTCTGGATGGGTGTCATATAGGGGGAATTCCCTTCCAAATGGCTGCCACGTGCCAAATGACAGCCACTTAATCACTTGGGGGCTCGACACCACACTGATAAGTGACTTCTGTCCCTTGGCCGCAAGTTGGTGAACGATTTCCTTGGCTAGGTACCTGGCCTCCCGGAGTTTCTTGATATCCTTGTTCTTGACGGAGGAAGCCATCAACTTGCCTCCTGCTCCGGATCCGGACATGATTGGAGTGCTTTTTTGGGCGAGAAGGCGAGAGCTTGGGCGCTGGAGCTCGAGAATGGATGGGCAGAGGAAGGAGAAGGCGTGGGTGAAAGGAGGTGAATCCTTATCCCTTTATAAAGGCAGTAAAAGTCATGCGCCTCCCCGATCGCCTTAAAATCCGCCTATTCCCCAAGCGCCATGCAGACGACACAGCTGGGTTACCCATGCTTGTATTGATGAGAATCCTGTGATAATGGGACATGATCTTTGCTTTGACAAGACGTGCCAATGAAACCGCACCTCGAAATACGGAGCGACAGACTAGAAAACGGTTCGAATAATGACCGGGCAGTGGCGTGATGTCACGCTACAAAAAGTTGTCAGCAGATTGGACTCATGAAATATTATACTCTCTACGATTTTGTGTGGTACTTGTTTTGCAGAGCCGGATCTATGATCGAAAGGTTATGTTGGAATATTCGGAGAAGGAACCCGCCTTGTAATGCCGAAGACAATCTGCGCGCCGGACTCATCATCATGGAAGCCTGGTTCAGGGGCTACTGAGGGAGTCCTGGACTAAGGGGGGTCCTCGGATGACCGGACTATATACTTTGGCCAGACTGTTGGGCTATGAAGATACAAGATAGAATACTTCTTCCCGTGTCCGGATAGGACTCTCCTTTGCGTGGAAGGCAAGCTTGGCGATTCGGATATGTAGATTCCTTTCTCTGTAACCGACTTTGTACAACCCTAGCCCCCTCCAGTGTCTTTATAAACTGGAGGGTTTAGACTTCTAGGGTTTAGCCACAATAATCATAATCTCATAGGCTAGGCTTCTAGGGTTTAGCCATTACGATCTCGTGGTAGATCAACTCTTGTAATACTCATATTCATCAAGATCAATCAAGCAGGAAGTAGGGTATTACCTCCATAGAGAGGGCCTGAACCTGGGTAAACATTGTGTCCCCCACCTCCTGTTACCATTAGCCTTAGCCGCACAGTTCGGTACCCCCTACCCGAGATCCGCCTGTTTTGACACCGACATTGGTGCTTTCATTGAGAGTTCCGCTGCATCATCACCAGAAGGTTTGATGGCTCTATCAATCATCTACAACAACACAGTCCAGGGGGAGATCTTCCTCCCCAAACAGATCTTTGTATTCGGCGGCTTCGCACTACCGGCCAACTCGCTTGGCCATCTAGAGTAGATCGATAGCTATGCCCCTGGCCATCAGGTCAAATTTGGAAGCCTGATTTCTGTGGCCGATATCCGTGGAGACTTGATCTTCGACGGGTTCGAGCCCATGACGGCTGTCCCGGCCACCACGATGAACATGACCTAGATCTGTCATCTGGCCGCACGCAGGAGATAGCGCCTGTGACCGCCCTAGCCCTAGAGTCAGAGCGGACCACGTCGTCCGAAGACGGGAAGCTTAACCCCGCCACGAAGGTCGCAGACTCAGCGGTGCTCGAGCCGCACATAGACCCAACATAGAACTAGGCTTGTGTCACCGGAACCTCGGACTCGTCTCCGGCCACGGGTTCCGGACCGCGTGCATCCACGTCCATCAAACCTGATTGGGCACCGATCTTGGAGTTCAGCTCTACTGATATCTTCCAGCACTCGCCTTTTGGCGACGTGTTAAACTCATTAAAATCCCTCTCCTTATCGGGGGACTCTCGGCCGAACTATGTCCGGCTCGAATGGGAAGTGGACAACGAAGAACTTCGTTCCTCACCCACCACCCTCTTTATACCCACTGTCGGCGATTTAACCGACATGCTTGACTATGACTCCAAAGACATCGACGGTATGGACGACGATGCCAGAGAAGAGCATGAACCACTGCATACAGGGCGTTGGACTGCCACCTCCTCGTACGACATATACATGGTGGATACACCCAAAGAAAACAACGGTGACGATGAAAATCCAGTCGAGGATAAACCTCCTGAGATACAGCCAAAGTGCCAACGTCAGCGGCGCCGCTCTAAGCCATGCCGTAGTAAAAACGACAATACTGTCACAATAGAAAATAACACTCCGGATGACGCCGAAGACAATGAAGACCCCGTAGAGCCAACCCCCAAACAGGAGGAACGGGAAGATGGGCAAGCTAGCCCTGATGAACTGGCCACGAATGAAGATGCGGGGGACAGTAATCACCTTCCGCTCTCCGAGGACGAGGTGAGCCTCGACGGCGAAGACTTTATCGTGCCCGAGGAGCCCGTCGAGCAGGAGCGCTTTAAGCGCCGGCTAATAGCCACTGCAAGGAGCCTGAAACAGAAGCATCGGCAACTTCAAGCTGATTAAGATCTGCTCAATGAAAGATGGACTGATGTTCTGGCAGCCGAGGAATATGGCCTTGAGCGCCCAACTAAAAGCTACCCGGAGCGCAAACTGTTACCACTGTTCGATAGGAGGCACTGGAGCCCGTCCTACCAAGGTACAATGCGGCTGACCGACCACTACGTGGCCAGGATAAAGCGGCACCTCAAGCCGGACACCAGCCTGCACTACCTCGCCGAACAAACAGAAATACAACAGTTCGGGGATATACACATGACCTGCGGCGTGACTTGGAAAACAGAGCAGGTCATACAAGATCAATCTATGGATCACGGGGGCGTGCCCCGATGCGCGAAGATGGCCATTCAGCTGAACGTGGCAAACATAATCACGCCCGGGCCGAAAATCGCAGACGAACTCCATCCGAGCTACGTCACGACTTGGCCCGATATAGAGGCGCCGCACACCCCCTTTGCTTCACTGACGAAGTAATGGGGCACGATTTCCCAGAAGGGTTTAAACCCGTGAACATCGAATCATATGATGGCACAACATACCCCGCGGTATGGATTGAGGACTTTCTTCTCCATATTCATATGTCCAGTGGTGATGATCTTCACGCCATCAAGTACCTCCCGCTAACGCTCAAAGGACCGGCTAGGTACTGGTTGAACAGTCTACCTGAAAACTCCATTGGCAGCTGGGAGGACTTGGATGATGCCTTCCTCGACAACTTTCAAGGCACATACGTCCGACCTCCAGATGCTGACGACTTAAGTCACATAGTTCAATAGCCCGGAGAGTCAGCCAGGAAATTCTGGACTAGGTTCTTAACTAAAAAGAATCAAATCATCGACTGTCCGGATGCCGAAGCCCTAGCAGCCTTTAAGCACAGCATCCGCGACGAATGGCTGGCAAGACACCTCGGCCAGGAAAAGCTGAAGTCCATGTCAGCCCTTACGGCACTCATGACCCGCTTTTGTGCGGGCGAAGACAACTGGCTAGCCCATCGCAATAACAATACAAGCGAACCTGGCACTTCTGAAGCCAGAAACAGCAACGACAAGCCCCGACGCAATAGACATAAG
This sequence comes from Triticum aestivum, assembly GCF_018294505.1. Taxonomy (NCBI): domain Eukaryota; kingdom Viridiplantae; phylum Streptophyta; class Magnoliopsida; order Poales; family Poaceae; genus Triticum; species Triticum aestivum. The sequence goes on from NC_057813.1 coordinate 299,327,421, forward strand.
CGTCGAAACAATGGTGACAACACCAAAGACACGGCGGTCAACGCCGGATTCAGTGGTTCTAAGTCCGGTCAGCGCAAGAAGCCATTTAAGAGAAACAATCCGTGCCCGTCCAGTTTGGGCCGCATACTCGATCGTCCATGTCAAATCCATGGCACTCCTGATAAACCAGCCAATTACCAACAGAGAGTGTTGGCTCTTCAAACAGGCCCGCAAGTTAAATGCCGAGAACAAGGAAAAGGAGTCGCAAAGTGATGACGATGACGAGGAACCAAGCCACCGAACACAGGGGGACAGAAGAAGTCCCCCCCCCCCAAGTTAAAATGGTAAACAGGATATATGCCACCCATATCCCCAAGAGGGAGCGTAAGCGTGCACTCAGGTACGTCTATGCGATGGAGCCAGTCGCCCCAAAGTTCAACCCATGGTCATCCTGTCCGATCACCTTCGATCGCTGGGACCACCCGACCAGTATCCATCATGGCGGTTCGGCCGCACTGGTCCTCGACCCAATTATTAATGGATTCTACCTTACACGAGTCCTCACGGATGGTGGCAGCAGCCTGAATCTGCTCTATCAGGATACAGTGCACAAAATGGTTATCAATCCCTCAAGGATCAAGCGCACAAAAACTACCTTTAAATGTGTCATACCAGGTGTAGAGGCCTGCTGTACGGGCTCAATCACAATTGAAGTGGTCTTCATATCTCCGGATAATTTCTGAAGCGAAGAGTTGATCTTCGATATTGTCCCCTTCCGCAGTGGCTATCATGCACTGCTCGAACGAACCGCATTCGCTCGATTCAATGCGGTGCCGCACTACGCCTACCTCAAGCTCAAGATGCCCGGACCACACGGTGTCATAACGGTCAACGGAAATACGGAATGCTCCCTCCGTACTGAGGAGCACACCGCGGCCCTTGCAGCAGAAGTACAGAGCAGCCTTCTTAGGCAGAACCTCAATTCGGCAGTAAAGCTCCCGGATACCGTCAAGCGAGTCCGAATTACTCTGCAGCAGGACGGTCCAGCTCGTCCAGAGCTTGACTAGCAATTCGGCCTCCATCCCAGTCCCAATCAAGTAGTGACATTTTTGCTGCGCGTACATAATTACGCACTTAAAATACCATGGGCATGGACGGAGGCATAGCTAGATCATGGTCCATAATGCGGCTCAACCGCCGCTGGATCCGCATACCTTCACTTTTTCTTCTTCATTTCAGGTTTTTCTCTTCTCGAGGCTTCTCTGATAACCTGATCATCAGACCTATCATGGAACAGATACACCAAGAAGGCAAGGAGCTTTGACATACAAGGGAACCCCCAGGTGGTCTCTGCTAACGATCATTATACCTGTTTTAAAAACCCGTACGCAGCTCGCCCTTGGTCGTGCCATGTCAAATAGCCGTATTTGCTTATCGCATTACTTGTACAAATACGCCTTGACGTATCAATCAAATTACAATGGAAAATAATTTGCGGCGTCAGCTTATTACTTGATTTTTCCTTTTCTTTATATTCTTATCTATTACATCCGTACACTTTGGTACGCCTCAATTCGCCAGGGGCTTCATCATACCCCATAACACGACAATAAAGTTCGAACACTTTTATAGTACAGTTCGGCAACCTGAACTTATAGCATTATATGCATCAGCTCTGAATCATGTCTTTGGTCAATATTTGGGTTTCCAGGCTCCTGTTCTTACTACCTTACGTTTTGCTATATCAGCTAGGGTAGTAAAGGGAGAACTACTGCGATTGTGCCTCGGTTCTTCCAGACGAGCACCTCAGTAGAGAAAGCCGAAAACTGACTGTCATGATGCGGCGAGAGCTGGTCAACTGTTTGAGAGGTTTCAAATCCTTAGAGATTTTTTCCGCATTATGCAATGAGTTGGTTTTTATCCGATCAGGCATGTATAGTGCCCCAAGTTCGGACTTCCGAACACCAGGGGCTGTGCCAAAATTTTTGTTGTCAAACTCCTATGGCTAAGTGAGGATGATAAAGCCGTATAGTCCGATTGCCTTGTTCATTGCGCTAAACACCTCTTTTAAGGACCAAAAGTTGGAGTAAAGACTGTTTAGATTTATCCCAAACACCACCGTACTATCTATGTGGGGGCAGAAGCCGATGACTGACCAACTCTCAGATTTCATAAACGACCGCACATGAGGTAAAATTTTAAATAAACAAGCATTATATTACATAACAATCTTGTTTCATATTACAGGATAGGATAACACGAGTGCGTTCATGGGAATATGATATCCTTAGCACATTGCTCTGCCACAAGGCGGGATCCCTCAAGGACACTGTCAAAATACAGTTCGGGTCGGCTATGCTCCTTTCTCTTAGGCGCCCCCTCGGTCATCAACTTCGTGGCGTCCATCTTCGCCCAATGCATCTTAGCACGGGCAAAAGCCATCCACGCGCCTTCGATATAGATCGACCGCTTAATGGCTTCAAGCCGAGGGCAGGCACTGACAAGCCGCTTCATGAGTCCGAAGTAGCTGCTTGGCATGGCTTTGGCAGGCCACAACCGGATTATCAAATCCTTCATGGCTAGTTCGGCCGCCCTATGCAGCTCGACCAACTGTTTCAGCTGATCACTAAAGAGCACTGGATGTTCTGGTCCAAGGTATTGCGACTAGAACAGCTTCTCCATAGAGCTCCCCTCTTCGGCTCGATAGAATTTCGCAACATCTGACATGCTGCGCGGCAAATCCACAAACACCTCTAGAGAGCTCCAAATCCGTGTAAGTAAAAGGAACCTTTCCTTCACATATCTGCTTTGTATAATGAAAGCCTTACCCGCCATGATCTTCTTGGGCTCCTGGATTTCCTGGAGGGCGCCCTGGGCATCAGCCTGGGCATTTTTTGCGCTTCGGCGGGCCTTGGCAAGTTCGGACTCTTGCTCCTTAAAATCACGCTCCAGGGACTCGCACTTCTTGACGGCGTCCCGGAGCTTTTGCCGGACCTCGTTGACCCGTGCCTCCTGCTTCTCGCACGCGGCTTGATCCTTAGCCGATGTGTCCTTGGCCTCAGCCAACACCTTCTTGAGGGCCGCTACTTCGGTCGTGGCCCCTAATAAAGTTCATGACACTTCAGTCAACACGAACCATTTATCCTTCCTAAATGTATACATAGGTTACTGCATACCTTGACTATCCTCCAGCTGCTTCTTCACGAGGTCGAGCTCTTCCTCGGCCTGCTCCAGATTCCGCTTCAGTCCGGAGACTTCCGCAGTATGAGCGGACACAACTAGCAGCGACGCCTGCTTGTTCACATAGAAATTTTGTATTAAACTCCTGGGAAAATTATTTGATCCTCTGTTCGGTTTTTGTTTCCGAACACCGGACAGAGTATCAGGGGCTACTGTCTATACTGTGACGTTCTTTTTATAATTGCTTTGTTTACCTGAAATCCTATTAGAAGGCTCGTACATGCTTCGGTCAGTCCGCTTTTCATGGACTGGACATTCTCAATCACCGTACCCATAAGGGTACAGCGTTCTTCAACAATGGAAGTGCCTCGCAGCGCTTCCAACAATCTATCCGGTGCCTCTGGATGGACAGAAGTCACCGGTGGAGTTGGCTCACCCCCCTCTTTTCAAAGAGGCGGCCTGCCTGAGTCTGGAGCCACATGGGCCTCCGGAGCTGTATTCGGCTGGGGGCCGAATTGGATACGCCCCCCATCGTCGGTTTCCATGGGGGTTTGCTCCCCCATGTGTTCAGCAACCGGGGTTTCACCCTCCGGCACCACCGAGACGGCCTCCTGAGCCTCTCCTTGGTCTGGGATCCTTGGAGACAACACCTCAATGTTGTCCACGACCTTGGGGGAGGAGGCTGTTGGAAGGGACCCGTTGTCCATCGCCGACGGGTCCAACGACCCCTTCGAAGAGGAGGATAGCTCGATGTTGGACCGAGCCGGACTTCAAATGCGTAAATCGGCACATTAAAACAATAAAATAAAGAGGTCGGATACGTGAACATGCCCGGATACTTACGATTTAGCCAGGGGCTTCTCCCTGGATTCCCACTCCCAGCTGCTGTTGGTGGCTACTGCGGAGCTGTTCGGAAGGGAAGCTTTCCCCTTCTTGGACGCCTCGGCCTCCGCTTGTGTGGAGGTCGTCCTCTTCTTTCTCCCCCCAGCAGGGGGGAATCGATTTCTTCTTCTTCCTCCTCCTCTTCCTCGCCGTCTTCGGTGACGGGGGAGTGATCCTCGACGTCTTCGGACATTGCGTCCGATGCGCCCTTGCGACGGAGACCATCTCTGGTCCCCTTGGCCTTCTTCTTGGCCTTCTTCTCCGGCGCCTCATAAGGTGCGGGAAACAACATCTTCGTCAGTAGTGGGGTTTCTGGGCCTTCGGGCAGCGGAGCCGGACAATTAATCCGCTTCACTATCTCTATCCAGGCCTGGAAAAATTTGATAGGGAGGCTTAGATTCCTTCCTCAAATATGCCAGTAAAGGGCATACCTTGAACACATGAAATAACTTACCGGATTAGCCTGACGAGTTAAGCTAAGCCCACGATCCTCGGTCATGGGCGGTGGTGTCTCGTTGGCCTTGAAGAGCACCTTCCAGATATATTCGTGCGTCGTGCCGACGAGCTCTAGTAGCTTCTGGTGCTTGGCCGGATTGAACTCCCACAAATAGCAAGTCCAGCATTGCCATGGAAGGATCCAGCGGACGAGCATGACCAGGACCATGTTTACAAGTTTCATTCAATTGTTTATCATGTTCTGGACACACGTCAGGAGCCATGTCAGCTCGTCCGAAGAGCCCCAAGCCAGGCCCTTCTCTTGCCAGGAGGTGAGCCGCATCGGGACTCCGGATCGGAATACGGGGGTCCCCGCCCAATTGGTGCCACACGGCTCGGTGATGTAGAACCACCCCGATTGCAACCCTTTGAAAGTCTCCACAAAGGAGCCTTCGGGCCCGGTGACATTGGGCATCTTTCCCACCATGGCGCCTCCGCACTCTGCTTGTTGGCCGCTCACCACCTTTGGCTTCACATTGAAGGTCTTCAGCCATAGGCCGAAGTGAGGTGGCATGCGGAGGAAGGCCTCGCACACGGTAATAAATTCCGAGATGTTGAGGATAGAGTTGGGGGGAAAATCATGGAAGTCTAGCCCGTAGTAAAACATCAGTCCGCGGACGAATGGGTGGAGGGGGAATCCCAGCCCACAGACGAAGTGTGTGAGGAATACCACACTCTCTTGGGGCTCCGGGGTGGGGACGATCTGTCCCTTGGCCGGAAGTCGGTGAATGATTTCCTTGGCTAGGAACCGGGCCTCCCGGAGTTTCTTGATATCCTTCTTCTTCACGGAGGAAGCCATCCACTTGCTTCCTGCTCCGGATCTGGACATGATTGGAGTGCTTTTTTGGGCGGAGAAGGCGAGAGCTTGGGCGTTGGAGCTCGAGAATGGATGGGCAGAGGAAAGAGAAGGCGTGGGTGAAAGGAGGTGAATCCTTATCCTATAAAGGCAGTAAAAGGCATGCGCCTCCCCGCTCGCCTTAGAATCTGCCTATTGTCCAAGCGTCGTGCAGACGACACAGTTGGGTTACCCATGCCCGTATTGATGAGAATCCCGTGATAAGGGGACACGATATCTGCTTTGACAATACGTGCCAATGAAACCGCACCTCGAAATACGGAGTGGCAGGCTAGAAAACAGTTCGAATAATGACCGGGCAGTGGCGTGATGTCACGCTACAAAAAGTTGTCAGCGGATTGGACTCGTGAAATATTATACTCTCTATGATTGTGTGTGGTACTTGTTTTGTAGAGCTGGACACGTTTCTATGTTTGGAAGGTTATGTTGGAATATTCGGAGAAGGAACCCGCCTTGCAATGCCGAGGACAATCTGCGCCTCGGACTCATCATCATTGAAGCCTGGTTCAGGGGCTACTGAGGGAGTCCTGGACTAAGGGGGTCCTCGGACGGCCGGACTATATACTTTGGCCGGACTATTGGGCTATGAAGATACAAGATAGAATACTTCTTCCCGTGTCTGGATGGGACTCTCCTTTGCGTGGAAGGCAAGCTTGGCGATTCGGATATGTAGATTCCTTTCTCTGTAACCGACTTTGTACAACCCTAGCCCCCTCCCGTGTCTATATAAACCGGAGGGTTTAGACTTCTAGGGTTTAGCCACAATAATCATAATCTCATAGGCTAGGCTTCTAGGGTTTAGCCATTACGATCTCGTGGTAGATTAACTCTTGTAATACTCATATTCATGAAGATCAATGAAGCAGGAAGTAGGGTATTACCTCCATAGAGAGGGCCCGAACCTGGGTAAACATTGTGTCCCCCGCCTCATGTTACCATTAGCCTTAGACGCACAGTTCGGGACCCCCTACCCGAGATCCGCCGCTTTGACACCGACAGCTCGCCTACCCTGTAAGGGAGGTCTTTTCTTAGCGGCATCTTGTTTCCTTGGCTTGTCTTGGTTTTCTTGATCCGCCATTTGATTCCTCAAAGAGTTATATCTCTGGCTTGGTCTCGTCTTGGGGGCTTGGCGCTGGTGTATCCTTGCCCTCGCTCCTGTACAGTCTGGGAAACATATGTTGATGAGGACATCAATACCATTGTTACACCCACATCCCCTACTTCTACATATACTGGACCAATTACTAGAGCTCGCGCACGCCAATTAAATTATCAGGTACTTTCGTTCCTTGGTAATGATTCTAATGTTCATGAGAATATGATGCTGCCTAAATTGGATACATTTGTTTTGCTTACAAATGAAGGTCCTAGCTTGGAGAAGGATGAACATTGGAGCATGAACAAGCATGGAGATGATGGCATGCACAAGGGGAACAAGAACGGAGTTACAAGTGATGATTTCAGGACTTTGAAGCCACCATAATGGGTGCATGAAGCCTTGGACGAAATATACAAGATGCCACTTCATAAATTTTGCACCGACATAAGGGTTTATTTGCAAAAAAGAATTAAATGAATAGGAGCACTACAACTCAAATTATAGTGAGATGAAGTTTGAATTGAATTTAAATTCAAACAGTTTAAAAGTATTTGAAATTTGAGTTTACAGGATATGACCAACAAGTATTTGGTACAAAGGTTTAGAGGCAAAAGGAATTAATTGAATAAGATATAAAATTTGCAAGATATGGCTTCGTAAGGTTGAATTCAAATTTGAACAAATTTAAATTTGAATATTTCAAACGTGTGAAAATTTGGTTCTGATATATTCTCTGGTCGTTGTGAGTACATAGGAAAAAGAATTACCTAAACTGAGTATATAGATTAAAAGATATAGCTAATTGAAACTTAGGTGAAAATCTGTCCAAAATTGATTTTGAACTGCGGCTACTGTAGCATGTGGCCACGTGTCACGCTAGGATTGGCTGAAAGGACTTCTTGTGCGCGCGTGCTCACCGTGTACAGAGGAAAACGTCGGCTGTCTTGGGCGTTGTCATTGGGGTGGCTCCGGTGGCTCTCCGGCGACTGAGAGGGGATGGGCGAGTGTGGCACGCCAAGGGGGTCAAGAGGGTGGGGTCCCCAACGTCGACTGCTCCATCGGACAGGGGTGGTGATGCTCACGAACTCCGTGGTGCTCTGAAGCTTCGGTTCTTGCTGCATGCGCTTGATCCAGTGCTCTGCAAGCGATAAAATGGAATCAGGGAGATGCAGAAGAATTATATGGAGCTGAGGGATCAAGCAGTTGTTATGGACGTGCACTGACAGCGACAAAAACAAGATGTGAAGACGTCGGTAATGCTTCTGTGACAAAGGACTCCTGCGAGATCGGTTTGCTGGGGAGCTCGAATCCGAGCGTCTATGACGAGGGAAGATGGTCAGGGAGAGTCCATGCATCAAGGCGATTCATCTAACGAACAAAGGGGCCAGGGGGCGGCTGTCACGCACAATATGTGATCCTATACTAAAGGAACTCGAAGGTCCCACCAAGGATAGAAGCGCATATTGGAGACGCTTTTGCAAGGTGGATATCATTACATCGTACCATACATAATAGTGGGGGATATATACAAGAGGCATACAATGCCACATGATTACAACAACATCATACACAAGAGCAACCTCCGACTACGTATGAAACACAAACAGAAACTCAAATGACATCCACCCTGCTAGCCCAGGCTGCCGACCAGGAACCTATCCCCTGAACGACGAAGCAGAAGGAGAACTCCAAAACAAGTAAACATCGCTCTCGCGTCATGATCATCACATTACCTGTACCTGCAACTGTTGTTGTAGTAATCTGTGAGCCACGAGGACTCAGCAATCCCATTACCATGGGTATCAAGGCAAGCAAAGCGTAATGGGAATGGAATGGATAAGTGGTGAAGTTGCAGCAAGCGACTAAGCAATGTATGGTGGCTAGTTTACGAGTACAAGAATAAGATGAGAAGCTATGCAAACGGTCACAAACTAGTAATGATCAAGAAGTGATCCTGAACAACTTACGTTCGAACATAACACCACCGTGTTCTCTTCTCGACCCACTCGAAAAGAGACCATCACGGTTACACACGCGGTTGGGTATTTTAGTTCGAATCTGGTGTCAAGTTCTCGACAATCGGATATTAACAAATTCCCATCTGCCACATAACCGCGGGCATGGCTAAAGAAAGTTTAAACCTTGCAGGGGTGTCCCACCTTAGCCCATTATAAGCTCACGATCCACAGGGACAATCCTCCATCACGGGACTTCCGATCAGACTCGTGGTCCCGGTGCACCAGGCATTTTGACAATTGTAAAACAAAACCAGCAAGACCTCCCGGTGTGCTGACAAATCCCGATAGGAGTCGCACGTATCTCGTTCTCAGGGCACAACAGATGGGCAAGACGTCGGGTTGGCTGAGACCCTGGTTGCCTAGGGGCGCCGGACATCGCGCAGGTTGGACCAACACGCAGAGAAGCATTGGCCCGGGGGTTGATTGAAAATACTAAGGGGCCGGCGAAAATAGCCTATTTAAGTTTAAGTTGTTATTAGGGAAATGGAAAACCAATGTTGGGCCTTGCTGGAAGAGTTTTATTCAAAGCAAACTGTCAAGAGGGTCCCCTCACCATGTTAGGGACGCAAAATCAAGGAACATAACACCGGTATGATGGAAACTAGGGCGGCAAGAGTGGAAACCAGGCATAAGACCGAGCCTTCCGCCCTTTACCAAGTATATAGATGCATTAATTAAATAAGAGATATTGTGATATCCCAAAATATCCATGATATCCATGTTCCAACATGGAACAACCTGCAACTAGCAACGCTATAAGAAGTGCTCAGCAAAGGGGTAACATAGCCAAACAATGGTTTGCTAGGAAGTGTAAAAAAGGTTAGAGGCTGTCATGGCAATTTGGGAGGCTTGATAAACCAGTGGTAGGAAGCGCGACATAGAGATAGCATCGAGACAACTAGCATAGAAATGATAGTAGTGAGATCTAGGGTAATGGTCATCTTGCCTGAAATCCCGCTAGGAAGAAGAACGAGTCCATGAAGAAGACGAAAGGTCGAAGACGAACCAAGCGTAGTCGAATGAATCCTCACGGTCGCAACGAAACAGGAACTATCATGGAGAAGCACAACCGGAAAGAAGCAAACAACATGGTAAACACACAACACATAAACATGACATGATGCTCAACCAAGTATGATGCATGACAAGGCTATATGATGCTACTCATGACAAGAGATGATGCAAACAAGAACAACACATCAAAGAAAGTTTAAATGAGGTTGGAAACAACATATGACAAATCCGGATCTGAATAAACATTATGTTCAAGTTGTTAAACATCAATTTAAGATGCACCAATATGATCTACGCGAAAATCTAGCCAAGTTACATATGAAGTTCATTTAGTTCAGAGCTACGACATAGAAGATATGAGTAAAAGAAGTTAAACATGGCATTGATGCAAAATGCATTCAAACATCAAGAAAACACACTTAAAACAAGGATGCAACATGATAATATGAAACTACATGCAATTTTAAGCAAGTTTCATATCGAGCATTCTTATCCTCAACAAATTAAATTGATGACAAGCAACGGATTTTGCATACTACTTATTCTTGTTGGAAAAGGACTGAGGGGTATATGGCGCAACCTTGGGGAAGACCTTCAATGAACCACCGGTAGGATTCGAAAGAACGAATAAATTGATATGACGAAAAAGGGAGAGGAATGCTAAAGGAACCACCGTAAGAATTTGAAAATGACTGATGAAAGAGAATGAATCACTGGGAAGAATTAGAAGAACAAATATGCTTGAGGGGATTTAGATGCAAAAGAACAAAGAGACAACGAGCTGATTAAAGAGTACTTGATAGATGCGTCGAGATGATTGGAGAATGACAGCTGGAATGTGAGGACGAAGAACTCTTCTGGAATGATGGCCTCCAGTGAAACGAAACAAAAATAAACTCCTAAAATACTTTGGATGGGTAAGAAAAGGAATTTCTGACAACAGAATAATTGAGAGGATAACAAGAAGCTAGATCCACGAATCTTTGAGAGAACGAACTAGATTTAGAGAAAATCTTCTTCAGTCTTCAAATGACGACGGGAAACACCACAAAAATTACTGAGATACCCCGGGAGAATGAAAAGAGGAAGGGATGAACCAAAGATGAAAAGAATTTGACAGCGATCTTGAGAATGCATGTGACAGATGGGATCCATTCTTACGTTACACTTGAAAAGAATTTGAGAATAACTCCGGAATAATTAGAAGAGTCAGGTAAGATCCTGGGAAAAGACCTGTGGGTTAGGGACCACTAAAAGTAAAACACCGTTGAAAAGGAATTGCAGAATAGATGATGCACCGTAACGATTGAAGAACTTGAATGAGGTGACAACCTCGAATGAATTGGAACACAGACGAATCTCCTGAGATATCTACCGCACTCTGGAACGATTAAATGGAAAGAGGAGAACGAGCAAGGGGAACACTTGATCCAAGGAAAAGAATATGATCAACCCGAAAAACTTGAATTGAATCCATCGGAAAGAAAACAAGACGAATCAATGATGAACTTGACGAGAATTCACCGGTTGAAATGATAGAGGAAAGACTGAAGAGGCTCCGAACGAATGGAATTGATGCTCGAAAGAGACTCAGTCTCCAAGAAGAAGAGGGGTGGGAGGGTGGTTAAAACAACGACAACTTGGAAGGGAGAATCGATGAATAACTTGAAGAGAAAACATCAATTGAAATAATTGTGGAAAGAATGCACAGACTTCCCACGAGTAGAATGGATACTCGATTACAACTCCGGCTTTGAGAATAAAAAGGGTGGGCGGGTGGGAAAAAGAAAACAATTGAGGATTGATCTTGCAAAAACAAAGAGGGTCGAATCGACTTGACGAGAAATGCACCGGATGAAAAGAGCTAAGAACCAACGATCAGAAATCTAACGGCGTGATCCTAAAGAAAATTTAAAGGGGAAGAGGAGCAAGTCAAAACACCTACGTCAAGATTCCTCACCAAAGCGATGAAGGGGATGAGGAGTAAAAAGAATTCCTACTCTCTGATATAACTAGACTCCGAAAAATAGTTTTCTTGTACACTCGACAACGGCCAAACTACGAAAAATCAAGGGGGCTTGTATGGTCGGTCGAGGCTCTGATACCAACATGTCACGCCCAATATGCGACCCTATCCTAAAGGAACTCGAAGGTCCCACCATGGATAGAAGCGCATATTGGAGACGCTTTTGCAAGGTGGATATAATTACATCGTACCATACATAATAGTGGGGGATATATACAAGAGGCATACAATGCCACATGATTACAACAACATCATACACAAGAGAAAGATCCTACTACGGATGAAACACAAACAGAAACTCAAACGACATCCACCCTGCTAGCCCAGGCTACCGACCAGGAACCTATCCCCTGAACGATGAAGCAGAAGAAGAACTCCAAAACAAGTAAACATCTCTCTCGCGTCATGATCATTGCATTACCTGTACCTGCAATTGTGGTTGTAGTAATCTGTGAGCCATGAGGACTCAACAATCCCATTACCATGGGTATCAAGGCAATCAAAGCGTAATGGGAATGGAATGGATACGTGGTGAGACTGCAGCAAGCGACTAAGCAATGTAAGGTGGCTAGTTTACGAGTACAAGAATAAGATGAGAAGCTACGCGAACGGTCTCAAACTAGTAATGATCAAGAATTGATCCTGAACTACTTACGTTCGAACATAACACCACCATGTTCTCTTGTCGACCTACTCGAAAAGAGACCATCATGGTTACACACTCGGTTGGGTATTTTAGTTCGAATCTAGTGTCAAGTTCTCTACAACCGGATATTAACAAATTCCCATCTGCCACATAACCATGGGCACGGCTCTTGAAAATTTAAACCCTATAGGGGTGTCCCAACTTGCCCATTATAAGCTCACGATCCGCAGAGACAATCCTCCATCACGCGCATCCGATCAGATTCGGGGTCCCGGTGCACCAGACATTTCGACAATGGTAAAACAAAACCTGCAAGACCTCCCGGTGTGCCGACAAATCCTGAGAGGAGCCGCACATATCTCGTTCTCAGGGCACAACAGATGGGCAAGACGTCGGGTTGGCTGAAACCCTGGTTGCCCAGGGGGCGCCGGACATCGCCCAGGTTGGACCAACACTTAGAGGAGCATTGGCCCGGGGGTTCATTAAAAATACTAAGGGGGCTGACGAAAATCACCTATTTAAGTTTAAGTTGTTACTAGGCAAATGGAAAACCAATGTTGGGCCCTGTTGGAAGAGTTCTATTCAAAGCAAACTGTCAAGAGGGTCCCATACCCCTCACTGTGTTAGGGACGCAAAATCAAGGAACATAACACCGGTATGACGGAAACTAGGGCGGCAAGAGTGGAATAAAAACCAGGCATAAGGCCGAGCCTTCCACCCTTTACCAAGTATATAGATGCATTAATTAAATAAGAGATATTGTGATATCCCAAAATATCCATGATATCCATATTCCAACATGCAACAACCTGTAACTAGCAACGCTATAAGAAGGGCTGAGCAAAGTGGTAACATAGCCGAACAATGGTTTGCTAGGAAGGGTGAAAAAGTTTAGAGGCTGTCATGGCAATTTGGGAGGCTGGATAAACAAGTGGTAGGAAGCGCGACACAGCGATAGCATCGAGACATCGTGAGATCTAGGGTAACGGTCATCTTGCCTAAAATCCCGCTAGTAAGAATAACGAGTCCATGAAGAAGACGAACAGTCGAAGACGAACCAAGCGTAGTCAAACGAATACTCACGGTCGCAATGATACTGGAACTATCATGGAGAAGCACAACCGGAAACAAACAAACAACATGGTAAACACACAACACATAAACATGACATGATGCTCAACCAATTATGATGCATGACAAGGCTATATAATGCTACTCATGGCAAGAGATGATGCAAACAAGAACAACACATCAAAGCAAGTTTAAATGAGGCAGGAAACACCATACAACAAATCTGGTAAGTCCTCATATGCAAATTTCGAAATTGGTCCAGATCTGAATAAACCTTATGTTCAAGTTGTTAAACAGCAAGATAAAATGCACCAATATAATCTACACAAAAATCTAGCCAAGTTACATATAAAGTTCATTTAATTCGGAGCTGCGGCCTAGAAGATATGAGCAAAACAAGTTAAACATGGCATTGATGCAAAATGCATTCAAACATCAAGAAAACACACTTAAAACAAGGATGCAACATGATAATATGAAACACATGCAATTCTAAGCAAGTTTCATATCGAGCATGCTCGAAACGGAGCAACGGTGCAACACATACACTCCAAACAAGATATAACAACAATCTGCCCAAAACAGCAACTAGGCACTTTGCAATCATCAAAACAACATGCTACAGGAATCATATGAGCACAATCTTGACATGCACTTCAAGTACATATAACATACTTCAAATATCATTAAGGTTAAGGTTCATAGGCATCAATATTAATCCAAGATGATCAATGCAAAATGCAACTTTATAACACAGGAGCATATACATGAGCAGAGTTAATATGATGGCATGTTGGAGGCATGAAACCAAGATGTTACATCAACTATACATAGCGAACAAGTGCATGGCATCAAAAGTACACATAACAAAGAGCAAATAACATCAAGACATCATATGCATATGTGATGTAGGGCGTAGCCCTAGGTGGACGATCTTTCACATTTGGAGATGATCCTACGGGGAAACTAGAAGAACACGCAGAAGAACTCGAGGGAAAACACGGGGAGAACGAGAAAAACCACTCAACTGACAAGTAATCAATCACATGAGTGCTAGATCACCGAAAGAATAAGGTAACACATGATACAAAATCAACAAGGGGAGGATACAAAGGGAACCATTCTTCTCCGTGAGGAGGTCTTGGGGGTCTCCCCTTGAAGGGGTCTTGAATCCGCTTGGGGGATCTTCTCCGAAGAGGTCGTGAGCTCCGAGGAGAAGTAACCAAGTGGATGAGCATGGCTCTTGCACAAAATATGAGCTAAACCAATGCTAACCCTAGCTAGGAGGTGGGAGAGACCTATTTATAATCGTAGTGAAAATGGGAGTCAAAGTGAAGGGGTACAAAGGCTCCAGCCCGTGGCTGCGGTCACTCAGGTTCCGCGTCCGAAAGACGTCGGACGTCCGGAGGCTCGGGAGGGCCCGGACGTCCGGAAGGGCTCGGACATCCGAAGATTCGGTTCTGTCGGGGGCGCGTCGGTCGTCCGGAGGGAGTCGGTCGTCCAGAGCTTCGGAGGGTCCGGACGTCCGATGACCTTCGGTCTTTCGTAGATTCGGCTCGGTCACTTGTCGCGTGGTCGTCCGGTCTGCCTCGGACTTCCGTAGATTTGGCTCGGTTGGTAAGGTACCGGACGTCCGAAGGGCTCGGTCGTCCGTGTCCTCGGAGTCGTCGGACGTCCGGACTGGGTCAATCATCTGACGCCTGTAGCTTCCAACGCAGCTCTTCATCTTGTCCATCACGCTTTGGGTCCTCGCCGTCTTGGCCCTTGCATGTAGCTATTCTGTGGCTCTTCTCCAAGCACCTGATCACACATAGAGTTTCCGAATGATGTAGTAGCCATGTCTCATGAGTAGGAAGAGGGAGTTCGGAGAGGAGCGAGTTCACCTTATCTTCAATAGCCTTAGCTCGAGCTCGCGTCATGGGTCCAAGTGGTGTTGAGGACGATGTAGGTACATCCATGGGGATGAGCGAGGGATGCTCCGCATCATCTCCCCCCCCCTTAGGAAAGATCCGACCTCAGATCAAAAGCTTCATCTCCATGGTATGGCGCGAGGTCCTTGATGTTAAAGATGTCGCTCACGTTGTACTTGCCTCGTGGGAGGTCGATCTTGTAGGCTTTGTCGTTGTAGCGTCCTAGCACCTTGAAAGGTCCATCGGCTCTCGGGAGAAGCTTGGACTTGCGTTCGTTGGAGAAGCGGTCCTTGCGAAGGTGTAGCCACACGAGATCACCTATGTTGAAGATCATGGGTTGCTTGTTGACGTTGAGCTTGGTTGCTAGTCGTTGTACTTGGTGCTCGATGGTGTGCCTGGTATCCTCATGCATCTTCTTGATGTAGCTTGCTCGTGCAATCGCATCCATGTTGGTGCGCTCTTGTAGAGGAAGATGTAGAATGTCTAATGGTGACAACGGGTTGAAGCCGTAGACGACCTCGAAAGGGGACTTGCCGGTAGTCGAATGTCTTGCATGGTTGTAGGCGTACTCGGCGATGGGTAGACATGCCTCCCACTCCTTGATGTTCTTCTTGATCAACACGCGAAGTAGAGTGGAGAGAGTCCGGTTCGTCACCTCCGTTTGGCCGTCGGTTTGAGGATGGTATGCGGATGAGAACAAGAGCTTGATTCCGAGCTTGGCGCATAGGGTCTTCCAAAAGTAACTCAAGAACTTGACGTCGCGGTCGGAGACGATTGTCTTTGGTACTCCATGGAGACGCAAAATTTCCCTACAAAAGAGATTTGCACCGTGTGAAGCATCGTCTATCTTGTTGCAAGGAATGAAATGTGCCATCTTAGAAAATCGGTCCACAACAACAAACACGGAATCCTTTCCATTTTGAGTTCTAGGCAAACCAAGTACAAAATCCATGCTAATGTCTTCCCAAGGTTGATAAGGAATAGGAAGAGGCCTGTAAAGACCATGGGATTAAGCTTTAGACTTAGCTTTGCGACATGTTGAGCATCGGTTGGTGAAACGTGATACGTCACGGAACATCTTGGGACAAAAGTAGTTCTTGGAGAGCGTGGCGAATGTCTTGTCGCGTCCAAAATGTCCCACGAGTCCGCCTCCATGAGCCTCTTGCAAAAGGAGCAAATGAAGAGAATACTCGGGAATGCATAGTTTGTTAGCCCTCATAAGATAAGCATCCTTGATATAATATTTGTCCCAAGAAGTATGCATCAAACACTTAGCATAAGGAATAGTAAAAGATGGATCATTAGCATACAAGTCTTTTATGTGCTCAAAGCCAATAACATTCAATTCAAGTTTAGTGACAAGCATGCATATGCGTGAAAGTGCATCCGCAACTACATTTTCCTTACCCTTAATGTACTTGATCACATATGGGAATGATTCAATAAATTCACTCCATTTGGCATGACGCTTGTTCAACTTAGTTTGGCCTTTTAAGTACTTAAGCGTTTCATGATCGGTATGGATGACAAACTCATGAGGTCTAAGGTAATGCTCCCAAACATGTAGCACACGCACTAAAGAATACAATTCTTTGTCATAGATGGGATAGTTAAGTTGAGCACCGGAGAGTTTTTCACTAAAATAAGCAATGGCACGTTTTTCTTGCATCAAAACTCCGCCAATTCCGGTACCACTTGCATCATAATGAACCTCAAAAGTTTTCTCAAAGTTGGGCAAAGCAAGAATCGGAGCATGAGTAAGCAAAGACTTGAGCTCATCAAAAGCGGTGGATTGCAAAGATCCCCAAACAAGGGCTTAGGCTTTCACATACATGACCATTGTCGATGAGTTGTTGTACTTGCCGTTGAATCTCCTTGGTTTCTTCGGGATTGACGCGGTATGGAGCTTTGTTTGGGAGAGGCGCTCCGAGGATGAGGTCGATTCGATGCTCAATGCCTCAAAGGGGAGGTAGACCCGGAGGTAGCTCATCGGGAAAAACATCATGGAATTCCTGCAAAAGAGATTGAAACACTAAAGTTAGCTCGTGAGAGGTGTCAGTTTTTGGTTCCCCATCCTTGCACACAAGAACAAAGTGCATCACACTTGATGGGTTCTCACACACTTCTCTCATCTCACTTTTTGTGGCAAATAGGACTAGGTTTTTCTCTCTAGGCGAAGAGGCGCTCAAGTTTGGCTTGTGGCTCTCACTCACTTTTGGGTGGATCACTTTCTCACTCTTCTCTCCATGATGGGTGGCTTGCTTGTCGGCTATCACTTGACTAGGAGACATAGGTCATAGCACATATTCCTTCCCTTTCATCTTGAAGCTATAGTGATTGGTGCACCCGTTGTGGATGACACCACGGTCGAATTGCCATGGTCGACCAAGAAGGAGGTGGAAAACGGTCATTGGGACCACATCACACTCCAAAGTATCCTCATATGCACCAATTTTGAAGGAGACTTCGACCGCATGCTCGACTCGTATAGTGCTGGAGTCACTTAGCCATTGAACCTTGTAGGGGTGCGGGTGCTTCCTCTTGACCAATTGAAGCTTGGAGCATAGTTCTTCACTTGCCAAGTTGTGGCAACTACCTCCATGAATGATGACCTTGATGGACCTTCCATTGATGTCGGCCTTTGTGTGGAAGATGTGGCATCGTTGGTCTTCGTCTTGTTGATGTTGAAGAGTCAAGACCTTGGAGACAATGAGAGCGGGGCTCGAATTCTCATCGCAAAAGACATGATCATCTTCATCTTCGTTCACGCGCCGGTGCATGGCCACTTGCTCAAGAGCTTCCATCTCCTCATCACTCATGGAGTCATAGGTGCCATCATCGTTGAGGATTATGGTGCGCTTGTTTGTGCATTGATAGGATTTGTGGCCTTGGTCGCCGCAAGTGAAACACTTGAAGGAGCTTGTCTTGATGGTCTCATCGGTCAGAGTAGATGAAGAAGCACGCGGCTTGAAGTTGCTTGTAGTAGGAGGAAGACGACTTGAACTTGCCAAAGTTTTCTTGTAACTTGACTTGTCGTCGTTGATTGTAGAAGGCTTGGTTGATGTAGATGTTGGAGGCATCGTTGAAGAATATTTGTTGGAGAAGCCGTAGGTCTTGGATGAGTACTTGGCGTACTTGAAGTCATCTTGCACTTGACGTTCTGCCTTTGTAGCTTGATGCACGAGCTCAATGAGGTTGGAGTAGGGTTGGAAGTCGGCGATCTTCTTGATGGGATGATTGAGTCCATTCAAGAATCATGCCATTGTTTGCTCATCATCCTCCGTGACATTGGCTCGAATCATGGATATCTCCATTTCCTTGTAGTATTCTTCAACACTCTTTGTTCCTTGCTTCAGGAGTTGTAGCTTCTTGAAGAGATCGCGGTTGTAGTAGGTTGGCACAAAACGTGCGCGCATGACTTCCTTCATTTGAGCCCAAGTGGTGATAGGTGGTTCACCTCTTGCTTCACGGCGCTCAAGGACTTGTTCCCACCATATGAGCACATAGTCTTGGAACTCAAGTGATGCCATAGAGATCTTCTTCTCTTCCTCATAGTTGTGCAAACAAAAGATTTTGTCGACCTTCAATGCCCATGAGAGGTATTCTTCTGGATCTTTGCTTCCATTGAACTTGGGCATTGTGAATTTGAGCTTGCCATAGCGTTGCTCTTCATTGTGTTGTTGGCGATGGTGATGATGACGCCCTTGAAGGTGAGGGTAATCATCCTCATGTTGCTCTTGGCGTGGAGGAAGTCCATGATCAACTTGTTCTTATTGAACTTGAGGTTGAGGTGGAGCTTGACGAGCTTGTGGAGGAGCTTGTGGAGCTTGATGTTGCACACGCGGTTGGTAGTTCCTCTCTTGGATTTCTTCTCGAAGGGCTTCCTCTTGATTGCGCCGTTCACGATAGCGGTTGGCGATAGCTCGACTTGATTCTTGAAGGGCATGTTGCGCCTCAAGAGCTTGCGCTTCACGTTGTTGTTTTTGAAGACATTGAGCCTCGGCGTCTTGTTCCTCTTGGTGTAGACGCGCTCGTTCTTCCTCTTGGCGCCTTAGTCATTGTCGTTCTTGAGCTTGAGCAAAAGCGACTTGGTTTGAGTGCGAACGAGTGACTTGCTCATCGACTTGCTCTTGTGAATGCTTGTCGTGTAGCGGGTTGCGAGATGCATGACGATCTTGACGCGCAGCTCGTCGAAGAGTGTTCGATGACGGTGTACTTGAGTCGGAGAAGGTGTCGTCGGAGTGTCGACGTGAGCGGCTCCGTCTTGAGGATGAAGAAGTGGAAGGATGACAGTTCCTCATGAAGGTGCAGATCTCGTCCATTCTTGCATCATTCTCTTGCTTGTGAGCGTTGAACTTGTTATCGAAGTAGTCTCTTGTACGTTGCTCGGAGAGTCGCAAGTCGGTGGCGAGGTTGTCGATGCGGTCGCTCATTGCTTGTTGCTCTTGGTGCAACGCCCTTTGAGAACCAAAGAGGTGGCTCTTTGTGACGAATGATGACATGTCGTCGTTGTTCTCGATAAGGGTGGATTGGTAGAAGAACTTGGCCTATCCATCATTCCAAACAAAATGTAAGTGGTAGACAGAGAAGAATGTGTACCAAATGTACCTTGACCGATGTTGAAGGTGAATCAAGTTCACTCAAATGCGGACAATGAAATAGCACTGTTGGTACCAATTCTTGTCGGTTCTCACACCTACACACGTAAAAGCTTATGGAGGAGTTTGGTTAGGATGGTGGCACAAAATTTGATGTAATAGTAAGTGAGCTTCAATAATGTTGGAAAAGGTTCATAAATTTGCAAATGCAACAAGTAGACCAAGCAAGTAGGGGTACACGGAAACACACACGCAAATAGATAAATGGGATTGTGCAAACCAAAAGTGAGCCAAAATGTGGAGACCATGAAAATGCTCTTGTTGCACAATACTAGAGAGACGCTAGGATGATTGCACAATAGGTGGATATGAAACTTGTGCACAACGTACTAAGCAAAAATGCAACAATCTCTATCCCAAGTATGCTATATGTATGGTATTTCGGTGCTATGATCCAAGATGATCCAATATGACAATCTTAATGTAGTATGATGCTATGGTTCTTGCTTATAAGCTCTTTGCTTATTTTTCCTCTTTGCTTAAAAGCTTGGGTGGATCTTTCACTTTTGAGCTCTTTTCTCATGCAAAACTTCACGAACCAAGATAGCAATTGTGTATTCAATGACAACTTTGTGACACACAAGTTGATCCCAAGATATGCACCACTATGGTATGATATGTATGCTATGGAGTATGATCACTAATGTGCACACATTATGTTACCGGCAATACTCAACAGCTAGTCTCGATGGGTAAGCTACGCAAAAATGAGGCAATGTGGTTATCAATGCAATTGCAAGGTATGACAAAGATGTCGTTGATGTTACCGTCCTTGGCGATGATGAGACCCTTGTGAAGATGAGCCGTGGTGATGATGAAGTTGAACCATACCTAGATAGCCGAAACACAATAGGACACGGGAGCCACAACTCAAAATCTCAAGGACCAAAACCTGTCAAAATTGTCATAGGAGGTATCGGGGAAGATGGTGGTGTATGTGGGTTTGGAAGATGTGGTGGATGGTGGGTTTGTGGTGGTGGCCGAATTGAACAAAATGCAGTTTCGTCAGGGTTTCACGGACGTCCGGTTTTTAGGGTCGTCCGGTAGGGTCCGGTCGTCCGGTGCCTGGGCGAAAATTGGGCTCAGGAAGAACAACATGATTTCGGGGAGGAAGAAGTTGGAGAGGTCGAAATCGAGCGGATTGGAGGATGGGAAAGGGTGGGGAGGGTGGGGAAAGCTAGATCCACACGCAGCAACACAAATCCATGGACCAAATCAACAAAATCTCAACTCACCAACAAATCACAAAAAAAATTTGGGGCTATTTTTGGTGGGGATTTTCGAATTTAGGATGAAAATAACAAAATCAAGCTAGAAAACACGGGGTAGGGGCTCCAAAAACGTGATCAACGTGGCTCATGATACCAATATGATGTAGGGCGTAACCCTAGGTGGACGATCTTTCACGTTTGGAGATGATCCTACGGGGAAACTAGAAGAACACGCAGAAGAACTCGAGGGAAAACATGGGGAGAAAGAGAGAAACCACTCAACCGACAAGTAATCAATCACATAAGTGATAGATCACCAAAAGTATAAGGTAACACATGATCCAAAATCAACAAGGGGAGGATACAAAGGGAACCGTTCTTCTCTGTGAGGAGGTCTTGGGGGTCTTCCCTTGAAGGGGTCTTGAATCCGCTTGGGGGATCTTGTCCGAACAGGTCGTGAGCTCCGAGGAGAAGTAACCAAGTGGATGAGCAAGGCTCTCGCACAAAATATGATCTCAACCAATGCTAACCCTAGCTAGGAGGTGGGAGAGACCTATTTATAATCGTAGTGCAAATGGGAGTCAAAGTGAAGGGGTACAAAGGCTCCAGCCCGTGGCTGCGGTCACTCAGGTGCCGGACGTCCAGAAGACGTCGGACGTCCGGAGGCTCGGGAGGGCCCGGACGTCCAGAAGGGCTCGGACATCCGAAGATTCGGTTCTATCGGGGGTGCGTCGGTCGTCCACAGGGAGCCGGTCGTCCGGAGCTTCGGGAGGGTCCGGACGTCCGATGACCTTCGGTCTTCCGTAGATTCAGCTCATCGCTTGTCGCCCGATCGTCCGGTCCGCCTCAGACTTCCGTAGATTTGGCTCGGGTGGTGAGGTACCGGACGTTCGGAGGGCTCGGTCGTCCGTGTCCTGGGAGTCGTCGGATGTCCGGACTGGGTCGGTCGTCCGACGCCTGTAGCTTCCAACGCATCTCTTCATCTTGTCCATCACGCTTGGGGTCCTGGCCGTCTTGGCCCTTGCATGTAGCTGTTCTGTGGCTCTTCTCCAAGCACCTGATCACACATAGAGTTTCCGAATGAGGTAGTAGCCATGTCTCGTGAGTAGGAAGAGGGAGTTCGAAGAGGAGCGAGTTCACCTTATCTTCAATAGCCTTAGCTCGAGCTCGCGTCATGGGTCCAAGTGGTGTTGAGGGCGATGTATGTACGTCCATGGGGATGAGCGAGGGATGCTCCGCATCAATATGGCTGATGGATTACTGGGAACCATCAAGACAAGTTTGCATGCTGAAAGTTTCAGCGTGTAAAACAGCAACATTGTGATAGCATGTTTGCAAGCATGGAACAAAGGCATATGATATCCAAAATTAACAAACATGACAAGTGAATAAGGAACTCATATCATACTGCAATACATATCATTGGAGCATCTCCAAAAGAGGCATAGGTTAATTAATATCAAGCGCACAACATGGCCTCATGAAGTTAATAGAAAACTGGAACATAATATAAGCATGTTCATGGCAATGAAAACATATGATATATGACATATATTGGGCCTAAAATAGCATCGCATGATAGAGAATAACATGCAAAACAAAACATGTCAACTAAGCATCTCCATATTATGCATGGATTAATTTGTAGCATCAAGAAAACATAGCAACATGATATAACAGATTCACAAGACATAACATTTATAGCGAGTAGCCCACTTCGCAAGCTTGATGCACTCACCACAGGGCAGATCAAAATACATAGATTGCACTACTGTAAATATGGCATAATTATGCTCCTAAAACATGTTGATATGATGCCCAAAAGAAAATCACACAAAACGAATTAAAAAGGACAAATAGGCAAGTTATAATAGTTTTCAGCAGTTAACAGCAAAATGCACTTTAGCAATAGGGATTATGATACCATGGTGCACCCTAACTTGAATGCAAAGCATACCAAAAAGTAGTGCATGAAGAGCAGGACACTTTCATATCAAGATCATCACCATACCATCAACAGAGACAAAGTTAGAGCAATCACAAGACACCCAAATGATGTTAACATGCAGCAGTTTTCAGCAGTTTGTAACACTTAGCAGTTTTGCAACGAAGATTAAGTCATGTAGATAAATAGTAACATGAATGCAAATGCAACCATCATGTAGAGCACTCTGAGATGAATATTTTGACATATCATATGCACAAATTGAAGCTCCAAGCACAAAGTTATGGGCATGCAAACATGGCATCATGAGATGAAAATTACTGGGCCGGTGAAAATATACCCCGTGAAAAGTCAACGGGACGAGGATGTCTAGGGACTGAGAGATCCGGGCGCGGGAGCGTGTTTCGATGGCGGGACTGGTGGATCTGGTCCACCTTTTCCAGATCCGACCGAAGAGAAGCTCCAGCGAGGCGGCGCGACTCCAGGCAAGGCGACAACGGCGGGGGCCGGCCGGACTGGACGGAGTGGTCCGGCAGCGGCGAGCTTTGTGAGAAGGCGGCGGCGCGCGGTGGCCGGCGCTGGGCGGAGCAAGCGGCAGTGGGGCGGCGCGCGGTGGCCGGCGCTGGGCGAAGCAGGCGGCGCGGTGCTTCGGTGCGGTGGTGGGGCAGGTGGAGCAGTGGTCGACGGCGGTAGAGCAGGCGGCGCTTGTGCGGGTGCGCGCGGGCAGCGGCTTCGGGCGGCGGACCGGCTCGCGGGCCGGCGGCGGAGATGCTGACGTGGTGTGCTGCCATGCGTCAAGCGACGTGGCCGGTGGCAGTGGACATGTCTGGCACGGTGCGAACATGTCCGGCGGCGCGGAAGGAGAGGAGGTTAGGGTTTGATTCGCGAAAAATGAAGGGGAAGGTGTTTATATAGGTAGAGGGACCTAGGAGAGTCCAAATGAGGTGCGGTTTTCGCCCACACGATCGTGATCCAACGATGGAGATCATGGAGGGGGTTTAGATGGGCTAGGGGGCTGATGTGGAGGGGTGATGGTTTACAAAGAGAAGAGGGATTTCGTAGTTACACGGTTAACCGTTGGGGCATCAAACGACCTCCAAATGGAACGAAATTTGACAGGCGCTCTACCAGTGATGTACCAAGGCCACCCGTCAACTCTCGGCCCATTCCGGGAACGTTTTTCCGCGGCTCACAAAACGAGATCTGGGAGGTGCGACGGGCGCGTGCGAGTGTGTTTGTGCTCAGAACAGACAATAGAGAGAACCGGGGGAACCCGAAGGGATGCAAGTTTTGAAAAACATGCAGATGAAATGCAGATGATGACATGGAAAAGTGCAACACACAAGCAAAATACATGGCAACAACCGCAAATAACTGGAAGACCCCTGGCGCATCAGTCTCGGGGCGTTACAGCGGCTTACACATGCCGGGATTGACTGGGGAAAGGAGTACGGGCGGTGGAAACTTGGGGAGGTCCGTGAGAACGAAATCAAGGCGGAGCTCGAGTGTAGATTGCCGGAATCGGTCAAGGAGGTTTGGAGAGATTGCCCGCTGTCCATAGGTACGAGAGAGGAGGTAGGGATCGCCCAAATCAAGCAGATCCTGATTTGGCAGCCGGCGGCACTGTCGTGCTGGAAGAGAATCCGTCTAGAGGTAGGATAAGTTTTGGCGGGCCACGTGCGTCAGTTGAAGTGGAAAGAGGGGAGAGGCTGGCAAGTGGGGCGATGCTGGAGTCACTACTGATGCAAGCGCGTGCGCGATCTGGGCTGATGCTGCGCTGCGGTTGCTGATGGGCCTGCTGCGCTGCGCGCTACTCACGCGCGGGCAAGGGATAGCTAGATAGGCTGCAATTTAGTTTAGGAATAGGTTTAGAGATTTCCAATTCTATTTTATTCATAAAAATGACTTTGGCTCGATAATTGGCCCAAAACATTTTTTACAAACTACCAGAACATTTAAATAATATATATATACTAATAGAGTCCAAAATACTTATAAAAAATACATATAGATGTTTTATAAACCTATTTGGGAGTTATAAATATTCCATATTTTTTTAATACAGAGAAATATCCAAATAACATTGAAAATATTTCCAACTTTTTTATATTGAAGGAGTCATATTACCTTCTCTCATAATTTTAATTTTTGAGTCGAATTTGTTTTGAATTATTAAATCCAAATGAAATCCAATATGAATATTTGGGAAAGTCCTTTTATCCCCTCTCATTTGAATATTCAATAAGTTCAAAAAGTTTCAAATCCTAGTCAAACATAGCCAAACTTCAAACAACACAAGCAAGTTTTAGTAAATCCTATTTAATTAATTAACATTCCAAAATTCAAAATTTCGGGATGTTACAACGTTACAGAAGAGGCTAGCAAATTGCAGAAAGGTGAGAGTGTGTATAATCCATGGACTCACATTAGTCACAAAGAACGCACATACTTATTGCGAAGTTCATTAGCACTCGAAGAAAAGTACTAGTACGCATGCCCCTAGGGGGATAGATTGGTAGGAAAATACCATCGCTCGTCCCCGACCGCCGCTCATAAGGAAGACAATCAATAATAAATCATGCTCCAACTTCTTAGCATAACGAGAGACTATACATGCATGCTTCGGGAATCACAAACCTTAACACTAATATTCTTACTAAACTGCAATCATTCACTAGTAACTCTCACATATTACCACCTTTATATCCCAAAACAATTGCAAGGAATCAAACTTATCATATTCAGTGATCTACGTGAAAGTTTTTATTATATCCCTCTTGAATACCTATCATATAGGACCAAATTCATAACTTGTGCATATTTCCATTAATGCTATCAACTCTCAACATGATATAAGTGAAGCATGAGAGTGCAACTATTTCTTTAAAATATAATCACTGTCGTGCTCTAAAAGATATAAGTGAAGTACTAGAGCAACTGCCTAGCTCAAGAGATATAAGTGAAGCACGAAAAGAGTATTCTGACAAATCACGAATAATGTGTGTCCCTCTCAAAAAGGTGTGTCCAACAAATATGATTGTGGCAAACTGAAAAGCAAACAAAGAAAATACTCATATAATACACAACGCTCCAAGCAAAACTCAAATCACGTGATCAATAAAAATATAGCTCCAAGTAATTTACTGATGGTTGGTAAAAGAAAGAGGGGATGCCATCCAGGGCATCCCCAAGTTTACATGCTTGGGTGTCCTTGAATATTACTTTGGGGTGCCTTGGGCATCTCCAAGCTTAGGCTCTTACCACTCCTTATTCCTTCATCCATCACGATCTCACTCAAAACTTGAAAACTTCAACACACAAAACTCAATAGAAAACTCGTGAGATCTATTAGTTTAACAAGCAAATCACCACTTTAAGTATTGTTGTAGACCCATTCAAATTTTATTACTGCATAATACCTATTGTATTCTAACTTCACCATGACTTATTCCCCCCGATACAATCCATAGATTCGTCAAAACAAGAAACAATGCAACAAAAACAGAATCTGTCAAAAACAGATCAATTTGTAATGATTCGAACAATGACCATACTTCTCTAACTCCGAACATTTAAAAAAAATTAGCAGAACATGGGAATTTTTTATATCAATCATGTGTAAAAAAAATCAGAAATTTATCATGTTCCAGTGAATCTAAACAATTTTGCTACTGGGCACAAAAGTTTCTGTTTTCTCATAGAATCAAAGAAACTATCACCCAAAACATCCCAAAGGCTTTACTTGGCACAAACACTAATTTAAACACACGAAAAACAACCATAACCATAGAATAATTGTGCGCACACCAAAAAACAGGAAATAAACAAGAAAAACAAAGATAGCTATTGGGTTGCCTCCCAACAGAGATATTGTTTTACGCCCCTAGCTAGGCGTAATGCGTAGTTTCAAGTGTTGTCATCCTTCAAATTAATTCCATAGGTGACCCTCATAATAGATTCATATGGTGACTTAATTCTCTTCCCGGGGAAGTGTTCCATGCCCTTATTTAGTGGAGATTAAAATTTTATATTACCTTCTTTCATATCAATAATAACACTTATGGTTCATAGGAAAGGCCTACGAAGTATTATGGAACAAGACAGGTTGCAATCAATATCATGCACAATGAAATCAATGGGCACATAGTTCCTATTTGCAAGAATAATAACATCATTTATTCTTCCCAAAGGCTTCTTAATAATAGAATCCACTGAGTGCAAATTAAGAGAACATTCATCCAAATCATGAAGGTCTAGCACGTCACATAAAGATTTTGGTATAGTGGAAACCCTAGCACCCAAATCACATAAAAGCATTACACTCATGATTTTTTATCTTTATTTTAATGGTAGGTTCCCACTCATCATATAATTTTCTAGGTATTGAAACCTCCAATTCTAGCTTTTCCCACTCATGATGGCTTCTACAATATGTTAGTAAAAGCTTCATTTTGGTCATAAGCATTGGGTGAATTTATCATGGATTGCAACAAGGAAATACACTCAATTATAGAACAACTATCTTAATTAAAATCCTTGAAATCCAAAATAGTTGGCACATCACTATTTAAAGTTTTGACCTCTCCAAACCCACTTCTATCAAATTTTTCATTAAGATTTTCACCCTCCAAACAATGGGGACACCTTCTAGCTAAACTTGACTCATCTCCAGTCCCCTTTTCATCAAGTTTTATATTATTAAACAAAGATTCAATCGATGCGACACCGATCATTTTAATATCTTTGTTATTACAATGATAAAAACCGGGCGGAATCACTTTTTCTAAGAATTCTCGTTTAGCCCTCAACCTAGCGGTTCTTTCTTTACTTTCATCAATGGAAACATAGAGATATTTAATGGATTCATTAATATCAAGCTTGGGTGGAATTTTTTTAGATATAAGAGTTTCCACATCATGAACAATTCAATCCATGCTCCTAGACATATCATCAAGTTTACTCAATTTTTCCTCTATCGTAGTATTGAAAACCTTTTCAGCATTAATAAATTCTTGAATATTACTTTCAAGATCAGAGGGCATCCTATTATTATTATTACCATAGGTATTTCCATAATTATTAGAGGAATTTCCAAGAAACGGCCAGGGATTAAAATTACCTTTATAAGCATTACTATTGAAGTTGTTTAGAGAGACAAAATTCACATCTACGGGGTCATTATTTTGCTCAATCAAAGTAGACAATGGCACATCATTAGGATCAATATGATCACTCTTACTAGTGATCATTTTCATATGCGGGTCTACTTTATCACTCAAAGTATTAATTTCTTCAATAGAATTCACTTTTTTACTAGTAGGAGTTCTTTCAGTATGCCATTGTGAATAATTTGCCGTAATTCCATCAAGCAATGTTGTAGCTTCTCCTAGTGTAATTTCCATATTGGTAAAACCTGTGGTAGAATCTAAAAGATTTCTGGAAACAAATTTCAATCCTGCATAAAAAAATAGTATGATCATCCATAAACTTAATCCATGAGTAGGGCAATTTCTTATCATTAGTTTCATCATCTCCCAAGATTGGGCAACATGTTCATGCTCAAGTTGCTTAAAATTCATAATTTGGTTTCTAAGAGAAATATTTTTCGCAGGAGGAAAATACTTGGCGATAAAAGCATCCTTACACTTATCCCAAGAATCAATACTATTTCGTGGCAAGGATGAAAACCAAGTTTTAAGGCAATCTCATAGTGAGAACGGAAATAATTTTAATTTGACAGTATCATTATTCACATCTTTTTTCTTTGGCATATCACACAATTCAACAAAATTGTTAAGATGGGATGCAACATCTTCACTAGGACTAGCAAAAAATTGTTCTTTTATAACACGATTTAGCAAGCAAGATTAATATCACAAGACTCGGCACCACTGTTCAAGATATCTTCCGATATTCCGATAAATCGGCCGATTTATCGCTTACCGTGGTCTGACCGATAAGATAAATCGGCCGATAAATCAGCCGATATGGTGATAAATCGGCCGAGATGCCAATATACTTGCCGATTTACCCCTTATCATAGGTCGACCGATAAGTTCCCGATAAGCGATATCCGCAACATTGCTCGGCACTAGTGACGGGAGGGAGTACTAATAAAATTATTATTAGTAGTATTGGAAAAGTCACACGACTTTGTATTTTCTTGAGACATCGCGACAAAGCAAGCAAACAAGCAAACAAGCTAAAAGGAAAATGGAAAATATTTTTGTGTTTTTTTTATAAAAACGTTATAGAAGTGGGGGAGGTGAAAACAAGAGGCAAAAGGCAAATAAAAGTAAATGCAAGGAGATGAAAGTTTATGCGGTGATACTTGATAGGTCTTGATGATGTCTCCCAGTAACGGCGCGGGAAAATTGGCAAGTTGATGGGAGACTATCTTAACACAAATCCTCCCCGGTAACGGCTCCAAAAATTCTTCCTGCTACTTGTAAGCTACGTTGGGATTTCCCCGAAGAGGAGAGGATGATGCAGTACAATAGAGATAAGTATTTCTCTTAGTTACAAACCAAGGTTATCAATCCAGTAGGAGAACCACGCAACACCTCGTGAACAACACGTACACACAAAAAACAAATACTTGCACCCAACGCAACCAAGGGGTTGTCAATCCCTTAGCAGTTAATTGGAAGGATCAAATTTCGTAGTGATAGATAGATAAAAAAACACAAAATAAAACAAAAGTAAATAAATTGCAGCAAGGTATTTTTGGACTTTAATATATGATAAAGATAGATCCGGGGGGCATATTTTTTACTAGAGGCTTCTCTCTCGAACAAAAAGCATAAGGTGGGTAAACAAATTATTGTTTGGCAATTGATAGAAAAGTGCATAGTTATGACGATATCCAAGGCAATGATCATTTATATAGGCATCACGTCCGATACAAGTAGACCGACTCCTGCCTGCATCTACTACCATTACTCCACATATGACCCCCTATCCAGCATGCATCTAGAATATTAAGTTCATAAAGAACAGAGAACGCCTTAAGCAAGATGTCATGATGTAGACAAAGTAAATCTAATGAATATGAATAAACCCCATCGTTTTATCCTTAATGGCAAAAATACAAAAATGTTTCATGTCCCTTTGTGTCATTGGGATTGAGCACCACAAGATCGAACCCATCACAAAGCACCTCTCCCGTTCCAACATAAATCAAACTAGTTGGTCAAACCAAACGGATAGATCAGATAGAATTACAGAGCTATAATAATGTCGGCCCAGTGGGAACCGGGGTACCACGGGCCATCTGCCTACGACCCGGGAAGGGGCCCTTGGCCTAACTCATGAGGCGGCCTGCCAGCGGCCGCCGTGAAGGGAGCAGCCTTGCGAGGCCTTGCCTTGTGAGCGACTTCTCCGACGGAGGAATTCATCAAGACTACCATCATAGCAAGCAAACCCGTGAAGCCCCCCTCCCCCGTGAGACGCCGTCTTGCGGAACCTCCGCTGGAGCCCGCATGGTGTGGTTCGCATGCCCATCACATGGGTGATGTCACCATGGCAGGCGCCAGCTTGTGCTGTTGGGGTAGTTTCCCCTTTCATGCTAACGGAGGATCTGCGCCTACCTGCCCCCAAAGCAAGTCACAAAGGTTTCCCCTTCGGTGAAAGAAAATCAAGATGGTGACGCGGCAGGGAAAAGGTCATCGTGGAGCCCCAACGTGTCATGGATAACACCTTTGGTGGGCGAAGATCACCTTTTGTCAGGATAAGCTCCGGCGCATGTCCCCTTTCAAATGGCCGCCCAGTGGTAGCCCTTTCCTGCTCATACTTTGGAGGAAGAGGCCCGAGGCACCTATAAAAGGGGCAGAGTAGGCACCACAACAAGGGATCGGCTTTTGGTGCCATTATTGACCCTAAGAGCTATAGCTCATCTTATAGCTCCAAGAGTATTGTCCACAAGCAATACAACCACTCAGGTGTAGGATTTTAACCCCACGGTGTCCTGAACCTGGGTAGCTCATTTTGTCCTTGTCGTGCCTAGCTCGTAGCATCATAGACCTGAACCAAGCCCCCGGAGCTCAAACCAGGATTTTGGAGGATTTCCCGTGGCTCAGAATTAACCCCTCGTCATTCGGCGCGCCAGATAGGGGGCTTGGTCTTTGCGCCTCGACGCTCGACACGCCCGTGCCCAGCGCCGGTCCAACCGCATCCAAACGGAGCCCATCGGCGACAACCATTACTGCTAAGCTTGTGCAATCACCATGGTCGCGGAGTCGGAGGCGAAGGCCTCCTCCGACCACCCTTCGGTCGGGTAGCACCAGCAATAGCATTAGCAGCAGCCACCGTCGGCCCGCACGGCCATTGCAACCTCGCTTGCCTGTCGTGACCCGCCGGCTCCACAGGCAGCGCTCCACATGGCGCAAGAGTTGTTGCGCTACCAACCCACCGAGGACAGCTACGACGCCTCGCTCGCCCAAATCACCGTGCTCATCAACATCACCAGGGAAGCCCCGACCCCTTTGCGCCCTCTGACCCCACGCCCCCCACACCATCACATGGCGCACGGGCGGGGTAGAACATGCCTCCTCTACCTTCTTTGTGCAACGACGACGCGGCGTGCCATCACTGTGCACTCGCACCAGTGCCCTCTCGTGGCTCGTCTCCATCGCACGGAGGTGATCCAAGCTGCCACATCATCAAGCGTGCGCCACCCGACGCACGCGTCCTCCTCGAAAGGCAGCGCGACCGCCAAAACCGCACCATCGAGGACGACGCTGCGGCCG
The DNA here is from genome assembly GCF_018294505.1 of Triticum aestivum. NCBI lineage: Eukaryota > Viridiplantae > Streptophyta > Magnoliopsida > Poales > Poaceae > Triticum > Triticum aestivum. The sequence goes on from NC_057813.1 coordinate 299,359,158, forward strand.
GTTGCCAGAATTGCACTGCCCTCGGTGGTGGCTTCGTCTCCTAAAGCAGGGGCTGCCTCGCTCTCACTCGTGAGCTGCGCCGTGTAGTGTGGCCCATGAAGTTCAAGCTAGAGCTGCCACCCCACTTCGACGGCAGCACCAACCACGTGGAGTTCCTGCAGCTCTACACCATGAGCATTCAAGCTACAGAAGGCGATGACCGCGTCATGGCAAACTAACCCCATGGCCCTTAAGGACGTCACGCGCTCATGGCTGATGAACCTTCCCGAGGCCTCCATCTCCTCATGGGAGGAGCTATGCCGGCAGTTCGTCTCTAACTTCAAGGGCACGTCCGACCACCCCCTCACGCTCAGTGCTCTACATGCCATCCGCCAGCATCCTGACGAGATGCTTCGAAGTAAATCCAGCGCTTTAGCCAAGTGCACAAAAAGACCCCATGCACCCCCGACGGCACGGTCATCACCGCCTTCTCCAATGGCATCACGAACATCAGGATGCGTGGGAAGCTCGCCATCAACGATGAGCTTGACACTGTGGTTCAGCTCTTCGACCTCGCCGACAAGTGCGCCAAGGCTGAGGAGGGTCGTCTCTTCTCCCACAACGACCCTGATGTCGAGCTTGATGTCGCCAAACCCAAGGCCAGGGACACCAAGCCCAAGGGCCCTATCGTGCTTGTGGCAGAGCCTGAGTGTAAGCGTGGCTGTGACCGCGACGAGGCCAGGAAGGACGGGGACCCCTTCTGCGCCTACCACAACATGCATTCCCATGCCACGGAAGACTGCCACAAGCCCAAGCTGCTTCGCGATGAGCGGCAAGAGAAGCACGGCGACCGCAGCGAGCGCAGCTCGGGACGAGGCGGTAACCGCAAGGGTGGACGCTGGAAGAATCGCAATGACAACAAAAACAACTCCTGCCACGGTTGGTAGAACTAGCCTCGGCAGGCCGACCCTCGCGAGGCCAACCCTCCGTAGGCCAACACAGCCCTGTCGTGCCCCAACCGGAGCAATGACAACCTGCTCGAGGAGGTCGCCGGGGGCTACCAAGAGCCTCGCGTAGTGGCTTGCATCCTTGGCAAATCCCAGGCTCCCCCATCCAATCGGCACTTCGAGTAGTTCTCTCGCGAGGTGAACACAACCCTCCGGAAGCTTGCAGATGCCAAGCCCCTCAAGTGGTCATAGTACCCCATCGGCTTCGACTACGGCGACCACCCCAAGTTTGCAAAGTCCATGGGCACCATCCCTCTGCTATGCACACCCACCATCAAGAACGTGGCAGTCTCCAAGACACTCATCAACGGTGGCACTGGCCTCAATGTGATCTCTGTGGACACCTTCGAGCTGCTTCAGGTGCCCTATGAGCGCTTGATGCCCACGAGGCCCTTCTCGGGCATGACCAATAGCTTCACTGTACCCCTCGAGCAGGTGTGGCTCCCCGTCACCTTTGGCTCCCACAAGAACTACCGCATCGAGCTCATCGACTTCAACATGGCACACATTGGCCTGCTCTACAATGCCATCCTAGGCTAGCCCGCACTCGCCAAGTTCATGGCAGTGACCCACCATGCCTACAACACTATCAAGATGATAGGCTGCAGTGGACCATCACCATCCGTTGCGATGAGAAGGATGCGATGCACACCCTCGAGCATGTCTGGCTGCCACCACCATATACCCTGCAAACAAGACAAGGTTGCGCGTGCTGAGACCACCCCCGCAAAGAAGAAGGCGCGGTTCTTGCAGTTCCACGCAGAGACCAAGAAGGTGTCACTGGATGGCAGTGGCTCGGTCCCCTCCACTACAAAAAAAATACACATCCATGACATTTTGGGACGAACAATTTTTTTCCTGTCATACTTGTGACACTTCTACGATGATAATTGTGACAAAACTCGGTATCATCATAGATGTGGTGGGCTCCTACTTCTATGACAAAAAATCATGACAGAAAATGGGCTTTTCGTCCTGGGCGGGCCGGAGATGCAGCTGCATGACATTCTTTGGGCCGTCCATGGTGGAAAAAACCATGGTAGAAGCGAGGGCAAGGAAAATTTTGGCGAGTTCCCAGTTATGGTGGGTGGTCGGGGGCCGAGCAATGCGTGTTTCTCTCGTACACGTACACGCGTGTGTGCGAGGCGTTGGGCTATAACTGAACCCGAGCGTGGCATTGGGCTCTAACTGAACCCGAGTGATTGCACTACAGGCTACACGTTACTGAACCTGAGCGATCGATCGATGGCTGTTAACTGAACCCAATTGAGCGATTCCTTCGCCACTGCTGCTAACTGAAGCCAATCGATGCTGCCTCTGGATGAACAGTGATCATTGCGAGGGGGGGTGGATGAACAGTGAGCGGTGGGGGTGGATGAACAGGACCCCGTGGTGTTGCCTATGGATGAACAGGACCCTGATTGATCGAGCCGGTTGGGGCTGGATGAACAGCAACCCGTGGAGGGCTGTATGAACAGTAGATGGTGGAGGGGTGGTTGAACAGGAGCCCATGGAGAGGGGTGGTTGAACAGTAGCTGGTGGAGTAGCGCGCGGTGGAGGCTGGATGAACAGGAGCCCGTGGATGAACAGTCGCAGGTGGAGGCTGGAGGAGGTCGACGGTGGATGAACAATAGCCCGTGGAGGCTGGAGGAGGTCAACGGTGGAGATGAATAGTATCTCGTGGAGTCCCGTTTTGCGGTATGCCAGACCGCTCCTGATGAACAGGACCCCCATTTCGACTGTAGCGCTCCAACACAAGTCTGTTTCCTCCATTTTGTGCAGTACGCCACACCCCTCCCGATCAACAGGACACCGTTTTGACCGTAGGAGGTCCAACACAAGTCTATTTCCTCCGTTTTGCGGTACGCCAGACCCCTTCCGACGAACAGGATCCTGTTTCGAATGTGGCCGGTCTAACACAAGGCCGTTTCCTCCGTTATGCGGTACGCCAGGCCTCGTTTCCATTGCCTGTTCCGTCCAAGCCGGTTGGCTCCCACGCGTTCTGTTGCCTCCCGATTAACATGACGCATTCCGTTGCCTCCCGATGAACACGACGCATTCCGTTGCCTCCCGATGAACACAACGCATTCCGTTGCCTCCCCATGAACACGACGCATTCTGTTGCCTCCCCATGAACACGACGACGACACAGTTTCTCTGTTCCAACCCAGCCATGTACACGAGCCCTGGCCGTATGTATGCACGAGTAGGCGTTCGAGACCCCGCCCATATGTATGTATGTGGTCGTATTTTCCTTCTTGCACACTGGCCGTTGTACGTATGTTCACATGCTACGTGCACGCCTCTACTACGACACGTGCATGCCTCTACATCAACCAGTATGTACGTACACGTTCGCGACCAGAATGACAATGCTACATACGCTTTGACCAGGTGGGTCCCGACTGTCAGGCACTTCCTTGCGTGCGAAGATGTAGCTAGTGCGTCCCAGCAGTCAGGATGGTGAATCGTTTTTTTTGCCCGAACGCACTTCCTTGCGTGTGAAGATGTAGCTGGTGGGTCCCAGCAGTCAGGGGGGAAACGTTTTTTTCACGAAATACAGTGGACTGTCCGGTGGGTCCTTGCTGTCACATGGAGGTATAATTATTTTGCGCGTAATAAGGAGGCACTTCCTTGCGGCCGCCGTGGACCCAGCTGTCAGCCTGTCCACGTACAGTACTCCTTTGATGGAAGTTGTTCCATGACCATGTTGACCACGTCGCACGGAGAGGACCAGGGTGGTGGACGATGGCGAGGCCTAGGAAGGGGACGATGCAGAGCTGGGGAAGACGCGGTAGTGGAAGCCCGCGCGGAGAGGAGTACGAGGGTTCACTGGTTCTGCTGCGGTGTGAGGCTGCCATTGCCGCAGGGCCTGGCCAGCGGTGGGAATAGTAGGGGGCAGTGAGGCCTCAACAACAGCACAACCGTCCACGGGAGGCAGGAGCATGCGGCATGACCCGCGCTGCTTTAGGCGGCTGGAGCAAGAAGACCAGAGGTTGAAGAAGCACTATGGCCGTTGGATGGACATCATACAGTCACTGGAGTATTGACAAAGTTGACAAAGCCCTCCGTCCCCGTCAACTTAGTAGGACCAGAAGTCAGCCACCCACTATGGTGGGTCCCACCTAGCAGGGGGGTATTCATTTTTATGTGCGTAATAAGGAGGCAGTTCCTTGCGTGCGAAGATATAGCTGGTGGGTTCGACGTGTCAGTGGGGGGAATGTTCTTTTCACGAGATACAGAGGCCCTTCCGGTGGGTCCTAGATGTCAGCTGGAGGAATCATTATTTTGCGCATAATAAGGAGGCATTTCCTAGTGTGCGGCCATGGACCCAGCTGTCAGCCTCTCCATGTACAGTCCACGTCCGATGGAAGTCATTCCATGACCACGTTGACCATGCCGTGTAGAGAGCACCAGGGCGGTGGACGAGGCGAGGCCTAGGAAGGGGACGACGCGGAGCCGGGGAAGACGCGGAAGTGGATGCCCATGTGGAGAGGAGTACGAGGGTTCACTGGTTCGGTGCGGTGTGAGGCTGCCGTCGCCGTAGGGCCTGGCTAGCGGTGGGAGTAGTAGGGGGCGGTGAGGCCTCAATGGCAGCACAGCCGGCCACTGGAGGCAGGATTAGGCGGTCTCGCTAGCACTGGTTTGGGAGGCTGGTGCAAGAAGAGCAGCACTTGAAGAAGCAGCATGACCATTTGATTCAAATCCAACGGTTACTGCTGCTAGAATCGTTTGTTGACTAAGTTGACAAGCCCTGCGTACGCGTCAACTTAGTAGGCCAATAGGTCAGCCTCCCAATCGGTTCGCCCCAGATGTCAGTGGGAGGAATCATTTTTTCGCGTAATAAGGAGGCAGTTGATTGTGTGTCGCCAGGCCAGCGGAGGGAGTAGGGTGGGCCGAGGAAGCCTGCGTGGCATCATAGCGGGCCACAAGAGGAGGGAGCAGGCAGTCCCGCCGGTGCTAGTTTAGGCGGCTGGAGCAGGAAGATTAGAGATTGAAGAAGCACGTCGGCTGTTGGGTGGACATCCAATAGTCACTGATGCTCGAATCGTGTGTTGACTGACAAAGCCTTGCGTAAACAAGTCATCCTCGAAATCTGTGGTGTGTACAACCCATTTGCTATTATTTTTATAATTTGTACTCATTTTCTAATTCATATGGAATTTATTGCAGCCCTTTTTCCATTTTTAGAATTGCTGCCCATTTTCTTGTGAGTACCAGGGTTAAAAAAATTAACTAAATATGTGCGAAATTTTGAAAATTCACAAATTTTTGCTGGGGAACAAAATATTCTTAATCCAAAAATTAGTAGCCATACTAAAACAAATTAAAAAATAAATTAGTACTATGTCAGGTTAAATCCAATGAAATACTATAAAATATCAGTGAAGAACAAAAACAAAAAAAGAAACTAATATCCCCTTTGCTATATTTTTTTGGAATTTTCAACCCCTTTGATATTACTTTTAACATACACTAATCATACTCTTTGGCTAGGCCGGAATGCATCCCTCCTCATCTTGAAAGATTTGCAGCCCAGTAAGTCGGACAAAACAAATAGGCCTAGCTTGGGTATACTTCAAAAAGAAATATTGGGCTACCTATTTTCCCAAAGAAACACCTGCTGGGCTGGTCATGTTGTTAGATGGGCCACAGAGACCGCACAACCCAGTTTATAGCCTGCTCCTCCGAATTACTACTGAAAAAAGTTGTGCAATTCTGTCGTTAATTGACTATACGTTGAAAATGATGTGGGTCCCAGATATCGGCAGGGTGGATTAGAGTAAAAAAACAAGGGGTGCATCTGAGTAGAAAAAGAAGCACTTGCTTGTGTTCGGGAGTGGACCTGGTGGGTCCGTACTGTCATACTCACAACTACAGTCCTCTCCCGATTCACTATGTTGACAGGGACCATTTTGAAAAAACTATGTTGACAGGGCCAGACGATGGCGCCGCGGCGAGCGCACCAAGGTGGAGGATAAAGTGTTGTCGCCAATGTGCTGGGCTGGGTTGGACATTCTTATTGAAAAATAAAAGTGGACCGGAATTATTTACAACATTGACTATGATTTGCATGGGTCCGCTGGTTGCAGGAAGAAAATGTTGGGAGAAAGAAGACTGGTCGCTATCTTTGCCTAAGAATTATATCGACTGAATGTAACGACACTATCATAGGAAATAATATCCTCCTGTTAAATCATGAATTTAAAGAACTGGTGCATGAGCATTTAAGTTTATTTATTTGCTTATTTATGTTTAGGGGACCATGAGCATGTACCTGGCCGGATTCATGTGAGAGCCTCCCTTCCAGTTAATTATGGGCTCCTCTATTGGGCCTTCATCAGTGGGCTGCATGTTATCAACAAGTGGAAAATGTGTTCCGTACGAAAACTAGTATGCGTGACGTACAGTACGGGGCACTAAGGATCGAACCGTGCAACGACTTCCAAAACATTGTGTTTGTCGTTCTAACAACACATTTATTCAACCAACAGACGAAATATACTACTGATTGTACATTGAAAACAGCAGCAGCAGCAACCAGGGCTGGGGGTGCGACAGAAGCAGTAAGCAGGCCAGAAGAGTGTAGACGCAGCTCTCTCTTCCAAACCAAACATCGACCATTATTATAAAAGGGCAACCAAAAAAACAAGTGTATGCATCAAACTAAATAAAGATCCTATTACACTAAGTGTACACATCTAACTAACTGGTTCAGTTAGACGTTACTATTTATTAAGTTGTGGAGATTGGCTGACGGCTTGAACCAGATGGGTGCCTAACGGGGGAAACTCCAGCCAGCAGGTCGAAGTCTGATACTTGCGACCCTCTCTCGTACTTTGGGCTGCAGAGCATGGCGGCACATATCAGGGTATGGTGCATGCAGAGACGCATGGTACATTGTGTACAAACAGTTTTGCCTGATGAACGAAACCGCGCTGCCATCATGATCCTTGCCGTTGGTTATCTCCTGGTTAATTGGATAATTCAGTCCGACAAACAGAGAGCGTGTACCAAGGCTACTTACCAGCCTCTATTCAAAAATTCATGAAGGCCTAGAGAAGCCGGGATCCTGCTCAAAGACCTTGCAGTGACTATGATTGTATTCCTCGAAACAACACGTCCGGTACGTGCGAACGATCATCAATCGTTCGCTGTCATCTTGTCGAGCTAGGAACCACCTACAACTTCCATGTCGCTTTTCTTTGAAAGGTTCTGGGATTAGGAAGGGTAGGGACACCAGGCGGCCTACAACATCATATCAAGTTGGAGTCAAATAAAAAAGGGCTCTTGATGTAGTCAATCTTAAGAATAGCATGTTATGAGCATGAATATTATTTCAGTAAATGTTGATAGTAATATAAGCAAGCCATCATGATATCATAGGAAAGTAACATACTGCTGTAACAGCCGTTTGTAGCGATGACTGGAGTAGGCCAGCAATACGTCCAACCATAGAAGGAGTCGACGGCGTAAATGAAGCCCTTGTTTTCAATGGCATCAGAGAACCATGGAGGATGTATGATCCTGCGATGGACGTGCAGATTTATCCACTTACCGCAGTGACCTGTCAGATAGGCGAGACCGCGGTTGAAGAACGCAATTAGCCTGAAATCTTTATAATTCGCAGATCTTGTGGGCACTTGGCATATTACAACCTTGAGCAAATCAAACTTGGTATCATGTTTGCTACTGTAAGATTCTGAGTATTCTGGTCCGCGGTGCCAAAGCAGTGCAGTGTTAGTCGAAGGAAGGGGGATCAATCGCCGGGTGTAGACCTCCACGAGCATCCAGCTGCAGCGACCACCGACGAGCACCATCCAAGACGTGTTCATGTCGACCCAGTACATACCGTTAATGTGGTTGAGGGTGACGGGGATCGGATCGCAGTTAAGGGGTTGATGGTCGCCACCCTATGATTGTTAGGCTCCATGACACGCCGTTTCTGAAGATCAGGCGGATCAACAAGCAAGGAGCTGCCTTAAAAAGCTCCGGCCTGAGGGCTTTGACTAAACGGTACAACCCCGACGAGCAAGTGGCGAGCGTTATGGTACTGAGATTGTCCACACGCGAAACAATGAGCTTGATTACCTCTGTGGGGAGCGAATTCCAGCCACTCTTTCGACGGATGCTGCACGCTCAACACTATACTCCCAATGCTTATGGTTTCCCCTTTTATATTCCACACTAGTTAAATCACAGTAGACTAAATTTCAAAATTGGGTCAGTCAATTTTTCAGAGCTCGCCGGAGTTTGCCGGTGTGAACGAAGGGGCTGGGGTGGTTGTGGGGGTGGTGGGGCCTCGCCGAACGAAGAAAACTCGACACGGGTGGGGGCTGGGGTGGGGGGTGGGGTGGCGGAGGAACACATGCGGTGGGGGTCGGTGGTCCGGCCGGCGGCCCGTGCGGTGTTCTGTATGGGAAGGATCAGAGAAGAGGAAGAAGAAGGGTTAGGAGACGTAGGATCTTCATGCAGCTGCCTGAAATGGTCGAGAGACTGCAGGGAGTTGCATTCTTAATGCGCTCTGGTTCATCATGTGTGGGCACTGGACAACCAACATTTTATTATCCAAAATCTGCTTGCTCTTCTTTACCATGTTCCTCTTCCATTCTTCTTTAATAAGTACTCTCTCCGTTCCTAAATACAAGTCTTTGTATAGATTCCACCATGGACTACATATGGCGCAAAATGAGTGAATCTACACTCTAAAATGTATCTGGATACATATGTATGTGATCCATAGTGGAAATCTCTACCAAGACTTATATTTTGGAACGGAGGGAGTATGATAGTAGTACAGTATGTTCCTTGTAGTGAAGATGAGCAGGGACATTTGCAGTGTAGAGGTCTATATGGTCGATTGTGATGGACACTTTGAGCCTCTTTGATTCATAGGATTTTTTAAACATAGGAATAGGATTTGTAGTGGCCTGCCCACTAGAATCCTATAAGAATAGCAAGGAAACGCGGGGAGCTGTATCGCCTTTGAGAGTTACACTGATATTAACAGTACCGCACCTTCAGTTGAAGAGAACTGGTATCCAAAGCCTTCTAGCCGTACCGGCAATACTAGCACATATATTCCAGCAAGTTCCACTTTGCTGATTTTACTTTGATGCTTACGGTTTTCTCGTTATATCTACACTATGATATGTGTAGCTGCTTTGTGTCGCACTAGCAGCAGTTCACTCTTGAAGCTAAACACTACAATGACCTACAAAATTGGCACCAAGGCATTGAGTGCCACTCTGGATGCAATGAAACTCATACGCTCCCCACCTGTTGATTCTTGTTCAGAATATGATCCTAATGACTATTCTAACCTCGAGGAGTCAAAGGCAGATGGCATGTCCTGTTCACCCATCAAGGTGCATGTTCTAATTTGTCAAGGTTTTATTGATTGCGTGTATCTTGCATATGTTGTCTTGCATTTCTTCTACTTTGTTGCACCGCCATCTACTTAGTTTACTCATCATATATGTCGAGATGCCATGCCCATCCATTATCAATACATATTCTATCTGTCATCATACCATGTTTTTTCACTCAAATGTTGTTCTTGTGCATCAGACATCAAAAAGGAAGAGGGTGATTGTCGAACCTGAAGGAGCACTAACAAAGTCCTTGAAAAACGTGGTGGTGCCGAAGAAATCATACATCACCCCACTTATATTGGTTGTACAACCAGTGACACAAAACGTAGGACCGACTCCAGCAGACTATACCCATACTTCACTGGCCACACCACTAGCCCCACCACATACGACCTGCACTTCAGCAAAAGGTATACTGATTTCAGTTCCATAGCACCAACCGTACCACATAAAAATCCCACTCCAGCAAAAAATACAGCCAGTCCACCGGCTAAAGACCTATCCCAACTACAGAGATGGCCAATTCCTGCAGATGGGAACCCCATTCCAGTTATTCCCAGTTTAAAAGACAATGCTTTCAATGTTGTTAGGGACTACGTGCATATATTCCCATCATGGGAAGATTATAGTAAAGACAAACACCATTTTCACATCTTCCTGTCCAACTTATGTGTAAGTGCTATTATTCATGGTTATTATTTTCCTGTTTTCTGCTGATTGAACACATCAATGATTTACATTACATTGTTGTAAGTAGGCGAGGGTCAATCTGGATAGTCATGACGAGCAAAGCTTGCTTGTGCTTTTCAAGGAAGCATTGCAGCAGTATCGGTGTTACCTGAGGAAATCACACTTTGATGGCAAGTCTATAAACTAATTTCCGGTGAAATCTCCAGTGCTAAATTTAGAAGAAATTGAATGGAAAAACCTTGTTATGCACTGGTCTCGTTCCCAGGATGAGGTACTGTCTATGAAATCGTACGACAATTTGAACTTCTACTTTTCCGCATGTGCCTTACGGATCTTTTTTGCAGGAAATCAGCTCGAAGAATAATTTCGGTTTGAAAAGAACGACAGGATATCGCAAATATGTTGCCCGCTGCTTTGCTCTTGTTAGTACATGTTGTCCTATATCACTGTACTTGCATACATACCTGGTTCATTATGTGACAGCAGTATGCATGATAGCTTGCTTATCAATTGTTCGCTCCAAATTATCTGATATGTATGAATGGTTACATTAGTGTAGAATATATCCAATGCCAATGAATTTTTTAGCTCTGCATTGTTCTTGTAAATACATGATGTCCTTTATCAGTGTACTTATATTGACTGGTAGTTGTTCATGTACCATCACTCTGCAGCTTATTTTCCTTTGCCCTCCATTTTCTACACATCAGATCTATATTTACTCTTGCCATAAGGTTGGATAACACCGATGGTACTGAAGAAGTTTAGTTGTGCATTGCTCTTGGCTGTACCTTTTGCCTGTATCGCTGCACTTACATTTATAGCTACTTGGTTATGTAGCATCACTCTTCATCTTATCTTAAAAATTCTCCATTTTTTCATATATTATCACATCTATATTTACACTTAACAAAATGTAGAATAAAGGCAATGCTTATGAAGAACATTCTGTGGTAAACTTCTTGAATTGCCCCCGCCCCCATCAGCATGGACAAGGGCTTTATAGAGCCTGTCTTCACTAATAAGGTAAGTTTGTTGTTCTCAAGCCTTCAAACTTTGTTGTGTATATTTGGTTAGGCATGACTGCAACAGCTGTTTATTTTTGGTGTTTGCATCCAATTGCATGTTTAAAGTTTATTATGTAGTTCATAAACAAAAGTTTGTCCTTCTCAATTTAAGTTTTCAATTGTACAACCAAGTTCCTTCTTCATACCATGTAAATTAAACTATATAAAGCAAGTGATCTTCTTTTGCACTGCATGTATGCTTCTGTTCTTGATCCGTAATCCAGTGGTGTGGTGAACCTACCCACTACAACACAATGCCATATTATGCAATGTCTTAACTATGAACAATGTCATATCATTCTACTATTATTTAAACCATCTCTTTATTAGCCAATCTGAAATGAGATAAATTAACAACACACTAACCATTGATACTTATGAATTCTTGATCAGTAATCCAGTGGTGTCATGAAGCTGCGAACTCCTTCAGAATGTCATTTCCTGCCATGTCTTGACCTGAACAATACTATATTGTGTTAATGCTATTTTAAACCATGTCACTTTCTTCATCAGTAAGATATGTGATGAATTGTCAGCACTGATACTTTTATGTGCAAAACTTGTCATCTGTCTGCTTGTTTATCTTTCAGAGTGAAGATGATATAAGTGTTAAACAAGCGCAGTCTCATCAGCTTGCTCAGCTGCTTGCACTACAGCTCCCCAGCAGGGCTAACCTTTCTTGAACTCTATTGAAGTGCTGTCAGTTTTGTATATTATTTTGTCGGCATGTTTATTTGCACTGGTGGCAATCTTTGATGCCCAATGTATGTAATCTGCTGTCTGCTTGTGCTTTATTATCATAGTGGCGAACTTTGATGCCTAGTGGATGTAATATGCCCAAATTTCTTTATTGTATAGTCCAGGTTTTTTATTATTCACGATGCTGCAGTTATTTTACTGCATATATATCCTGTCTTCGCAGTAAACCGGCCAAACCGTAAAATTACGGTACATAATCAGATCATCATGCAATCACGATGTATGATCCGCGTCATGGGCCCGGTCATCTTGGTCTGTTAAAAGGCCTAAATGTAAACTGGCCCACTAGTAGATTCGGGCCTTTAATAGGCCGAGTAAACCGCCGGTCCTCTTTTCGCAAGAAAACTCAATGGAGTTTTTGGTGGCTGAGAAGTAGGTTGGGCCTGAAACATGCCGAACAGCTCACGGGCCGTCAGCAGCCCGAAATGGACCCCGACCCATGATTGTGCGAATCAAATCACGGGCTTTTAACAAGCCAAAATTCTCTCGGTCCTTGTTTGGCCCAATCAGATTATCGGCTGCGAGCAGGCCGGATGCAAACCGGGTCGTAGTTAGGCCCAACTATATGATGAGCTTTTAACAGGCTGAAATTAATATAGGGTCGAAATGTTAAACGGGCCCTTAACAGGCCGAAACTAATATCAGGCCGAATTACTAAATGGGCCTTTAGCAAGTGGGCCCAAAAGCATAGCGTCCAGTTGACGGGTCGAATCTGATATGGGCCATAATTTAGCCCAAAGCCTCTTAAAGGGCCGGACCTGATCTAGGTCGTAATTTGGCCCAGAACTTGGTAGGCTTTTAACGGGACAGACCTCATATGGGCCATTATTAGGCCCGGAACGTGGCAGGCCATTAATGGACCGGATCAAATATGGGCCAACATTTGGCCCAAAACATGGCAGCGGGTTAATTGGCCGGACTACTAGGGTCCTCAAAATCTTGTGGGCCTACAGCTGGGCCGACCCATTAATGTTGGTGAAATCTCGTGGGCCTTTAACTGGGCCGGCCCATTATGATCAACAAAAATCTTGTGGGCCTTTACCTGGGCCAGCCCATTATGGCCCACAAAAATCTTGTGGGCCTTTACCTGGGCCGCCCATTATGGCCCGCAAAATCTTGTTGGCCTTTAGCTGGGCCATCCCATTATGGTCTGCAAAATTTCGTGGCCCTTTTGCTGGGCCGGCCCATTATGGTCCCCAAAATCTTGTGGGCCTTTAGTTGGGCCGGCCCATTTAAACTTTATGGGCCGGTCCACGTGTCAACATATCATAGGCACATCTCACCCATTTGGATGAGTGACACCTGTGCCAACGCGGAGCTGACACGTGTTTCCTCCAGCCAATGATGATTTTACATGTGGAAAATCCCCATTGGTCCGCGCTGTTAACGGATTATCGGATCCAAAACTGGACCCGATAGCTTAACGGTGTTCCGTTATGGTGGATGCCACGTGTTGGCCACCCTTGACGAAAGCACTTCTGTGATGCGCAATTTATCATCATGGAAGTGGACACTTCTGTGATGATAATTTTGGTAATGTCATGGAACACTTCTACGACAGCACATGTATGACTATCTTGATTCTGTCATAAAACCGTCATGGATGTACATGCATGCCAAAAAATGTGACCTACTGTGACAAACATGTATCATCACGCAACTATATTTTTTTGTACTGCTCCCTCACCATCGGGGTCAGCCTCTCCCCAAAATAGGAAGGCGCGCTCGTCACCTTCCTCCAAGAAATGTTGATATGTTCGCCTGGACAACATCAGACATGTCCGGTGTACTGAGGGAGGTGATCGAGCACCACTTAGCCGTGTGCCACAATGCATGGCCCGTGAAGCAAAAGGTATGGCGCCAGGCACCCGAGAAGCAAGAGTTCATTGTACAGGAGGTCAAGAAGCTACAAGAGGCAGGAATCATTTGCGAAGTGATCCACCCCGAGTGGATCGCCAACCCTGTCGTCATCCCCAAGGCAAATGGCAACAAGCACATGTGTGTCCACTTCACCAACCTCAACTAGGCCTGTCCCAAGGACCCTTTTCCCATCCCCTAAAAGTTAACAGAGTAAAACCCTTAGCGAGTAATCCCTCCGTAAACTAATATAAGAGCATTTAGATCACTAAAATACTAATCTAAACACTCTTATATTAGTTTACAGAGGGAGTATATGTATACTCCAGCAATTTTTGGCCGTTTCTAGTCGATCCCCTAAACTTAACGTTGTAAACTTCAATTTGATCAAGTTCAAAGCATGTTTAACCGAAAGTAGCATGCATTCAAACATAAACATAGATAGTTTTGCATAATCGAACATAAAACATAAATTTAAACAAAACTAAACTACATTTGGTCGAAGTGGAGCTCGAGCCAATCCTTCCTCGTTAGGTACGGTGAGCCGCGAGCCGGGTCTGGGCCGGTGCCGTTGTCGGGGTGGTTGGGGAAGACACTCCTCCACTTGTCAACATCGATCTCCTTATCATCGACGTCCTTTGCGCCGCCGTCCTTGCTGGCTTCGACCTCATCATTGGAGGAGAGCATGATAACCCCTCCCCACCGGCAAAGATCATCCGCTACGCCTCCAAGAGCTTCGGGTGTTGTCGGTGGAGTTCTTGTGTGTATTCCTCATCGGTGGCCTCAGCCTCGAGGCGCTCCCACGCCTCGCGGTCCTCCCGCACCATAGCCGAGCTCACCACCCCTGGGTCCGACGGGACGAGGTCAACCGGACGTTTGCCGAAGGAGAAATTGAGCCTAGACGTAGCGCCGTGGTAGCGGACCTGCCAGTGGTCGTACTCCACGGCTGCGAGCTCGGCCATGTGGAAGCTACCAATAAACCGGTGGGTGTGGGTCCCCTGATTCATAATCTTGGCAACCCACGCCCCCCACCGCTGTTGCTAGACCCCAAGGTAGGACCTCATCGGTGGCCGGGCCCGAAGGAGGATGATGAAGTCCTCGAACCGGTGTAGGGGCGCGACGGCAGACGGACCGGGCGACCGGCGGCGGCGGCTCGATAAAGAGTCCACGAATGACGATGGGGACACCTCGGAGGCCACCTCGCCGACATCGGACGAAGAGGCCGTGATAAACCTCTTTTGGGCCATTGGCTCCTCGAGCTCCCCAGCATACAGGCAGAGATTGAGGATGGAGGTGGTGGCGGCGGCGGCGACCTACCAATGGTTTCGGGCGAGGGAGGGGTGGTTTGTGTCTATGTGAGCGGAGGTCTTGGGGGTGTGGAAGGGGGGCCAAGGTGGTGTTTGATGAAATACCACGACAACTGGAAATTTTACTAGGCGGGAGTAAAATGTCGGGCTACTGAAAATTTGGATCAAGAGCGAGCAGATATTTTTGAGATTGTGAGGGATGCAGAGGCGGGAGTAAAATGTCGGGGCTACTGAAAATTTGGATCAATGGCGAGCAGATATTTTTTAGATCGCGAGGGATGCAAAGGCGGGAGAAACAAGCCGGGGCTACTGAAAATTCAAATCAAGGGCGAGCAGATATTTTTTAGATTACGAGGGATGCAGAGGCGGGAGTAAAATGTCAGGCTACTAAAAATTTTAATCAAGGGATTGAAGCAGAGCAGGAGTAATAGACATCACACATTGTCCACACATACTAATCGTGTTCTATCAAACATAAAAACCTTCCAGGCGGTAGATATTTTCAAGATTGCAAGGAGTAGATATTTTTTAGAGCGGGAGGAAAGCCTCATGGAGCCCAATCTACTGGGCTGATGTGAGTGACAGGGGCACGGGCGTGGCACACATGTAGTCTGAGCGAACTATGTCTGTTGCGTCCCCAAATCGCAGACGGATGCTGCATCCAACTCATCTGTTGTTTATAAATTTGACCAAAAGAATAACATAGGAAAGGGTCAGAACACAAACACACTTGCATGTGGACCAAATATATGTATGAAAAGGGTGGTTTGATGTTCAAATACCTAATGCACAACTTTGATGTGGCACCTGTCGCACAAAGTGCACAGTATTGCTAGTTAGCCACCCCCTACGAACCCCACCTCATGTCGGTGGTAAGGGAATCCTAGCTACGAACGCATGCCCCCAAATAGCTAAGTATGAAATATCACCCTACCGTAAGACAAAACCTATAGGAGTCCATCATGATCAAACTTCCTCTTCCACTTCCCGACAAAGGTGGACCGTGTGCCGACACACAAATGTGTGCTTTGTGGTGCAAGATGGGTGAGACCACATATGAACCACCTGCGGGTGGCCCTACTATATGTATGAAAAGGGTGCGGTGTGATATTTAACTACATTCACAACTTTGATGTGGCACATGTGCCTCGCAAATTTAATCGGACTTCCCTGACCCCACGGAGGTTGCAGGTAGTGCGAAGTAAGCCCCCCCCCCCAACACACACACACACACACACACAAGTTGGGGGGCATCTCACCAAGACGTATTGTAACACGGACTAAGTAGAATCCAACTTGGTCATATAACCTCTCTCGCTCGTTATTGGTCAAACTGATGGACATCCACACAGCCCCACAAAATGGGCTAGCTTTTGTCGCTAATAACCTCGCGAGGTAGTGCCTAAAGACAAAACCCATTTGTGCATGTGGCCCAAACATATGTATATGGAAGTGGTGTGTGGTGTTTGAATACCCCTGCGCAAATTTGATGTGGCACCATGCTTTGGAACTATAAAATCCCCCACAGTGATCGAGGGTTCACAACGCGTAACATGCGCTCAGACTTAATTAATTAGGCCTGGAATGATCGACCTACTATATGGTAACACAAACCAAAGAAGAAGAATTCACCCTGGTAACCTTTCTCGTCGTCGTTAGAAATGATAGGCGTCCATGCGGGCCGACGAATATATATAGGCTTGCCGCCGATAAATAAGCGAATGAGAGTGTCCAAAGACAACCATTGCATGCATCACAAACATATTTATGGAGGTGCGTGATGCGTGCATATGTGTCGAATACCCAATGCACAACATTCATGTGTTGCATGTGTTGAAAATCGCATCGGTCCACACATATAGCAAGAGGTTCATGACGTGTCGTGTGCTCGCCCCCCCCCCCCACTCGATCCAACGGGACGGATTCATGTGTACACATGCGCTATTAATTATGACCTATACCGTGAGACAAACAAAAAATCAATCCCCTCCTAAGTCAATTTAATTAAACCTCTCTTGTTGTTAGTGAAAGTGATGGACCAAGCGGGCCCACGGATGGAAGCATCGCTGATAACCACGTGAGTGAGTGCGAGAGGACAACTACCATCACTTGCATGTGTGCCAAACATATATATGGAGAGGTGTGTGTGGTTGTGATGTTTTGATATGTAATGCAAAACTTTGATGTGTCATCTCGATCTACCTCGAAATTTGTAAGGAGGTGAGGTTCATGACACCTAGTATATGTTGGTCCCATCCCCCTTCGACACGTACTATATATATACATACTCCTACCGTAACAGCCCTAAAAGAATTAATCCTCCTTGTTCGTGAAAATATATATACCTCTCTCACTTTGGGTTAAAGTGATGGACGACGACCTCGCGGGCCCACAAGAGCGAAGCTTATGTCGCATGCGAGTAAGCGTCCTATATAGGACAGCCACCGTATGCATGTGGCCCAAAGAGGTGTTTGTGATGTTTGAATATGCAATGCACAACTTTGATGTGGCACATATATATACCTCAAAAACTAGAAAGTCCCCACAGAGAGCGAGGTTCATGATGCGTGGTATCTGCTACCCCCCCCCATTCGACGTTTGGTATATACATACTCCTGTTGTAGCACAAACCAAAAAGAATCATTCCTTGATGGTCAAATTAATCTCTCTCTCATTGGGTCAAAGTGATGGAGGACAATCTCATGGCCCCACAGATGGAAGCGCCGCACGCGAGTGAGTTCCTATAGGGCAATCGCCGCCTGCATGGTATTGAGTGATGTTTGAATACCAATGCACACCTTTGATGTGGCACCTCCCTTGGGAACCATAAAGTCCTCACATGGAGCGAGGTTATGATGCAAATATAGTATACATGTTTCCCCCTCTTTGACATGTACTACATACTCCTACCGTGCATATACGTAACACAAACCAAAAAGATTCATCCTTGTTGGTCGAATTAACCTCTCTCTAGCTGTAGGTTCAAGTGATCGACGACGACCTCGCTGGCCCATGGAGTCACACGCGAGTGAGTGTCATAGGACAACCACCACATGCATGTGCCCAAAAGAGGTGTGTTGTGTGATGTCTGAATACCCAACGCACAACTTTGATGTGGCACATGCTTCACAAATCAGAAACACACTACATAGACGTCACGTAGCCCCCTCACTTTGAGCCGGTGGGAGGGACTCATGTGTACGCACATGCCCGAACTTTGATATGAAATCTCACCAGGATCCACACCATAACACACATGCCAAGATGAATCCACCTTTAATTTGGTCAAATACCTCTCGTCGTTGATGGAAACTGAAAACCTTTGCGGGCTAACGAACGGGCACATTGATGATAACTACGTGAGGGAGTGTCCGAGAGGTCCACCAATTAATGCATGCATGTGGCCTGAACATGTATGTATGAAAGGCTTGTGTAATGTTTTAAATAACCAATTCACGACTTTGATGTGGCATATATATCTCACAAAATGATCAATGCCACATGGAGGCTCAGGACTCATAGTGTACTACCGAACCCCCCCCCCCCACACACACACAGACGCACACATCCCGCACCACCACCGACACTCTGAGGCATGTCAAAAAATTTCTGCAGTGAACATGCATGTCACCAAAGGAGTGTCGTGTTAAACTTTGAAAAAAACAGAGATCATTCTTTCGTTTTTATACATTGATTTCCCCGTGCAAGAGATTTCAGAACATTGAGAATATTGATTTTTAAAATTCAATTAATCCAAAACTGACTTGAAATTCATGAAACTTATCGTGGTGTCATATGGACACCTCTAGACCGTGATACTGTACGTCAAATTTGAGACAAGTTTTGATATAACCTCCTTAGAAATGGGAGATTGTTAATAATTGGCAACCAATATCGCATATAGATTATTTATTCGCATCGTGTGCATTACACAAACAATGTATACATGACATGCTTCGGTTAAGCAATAAAGTGGCAGAATTAATCATCAAAAAAGAAAAACAATATACGTTCCGCCACACGCCCCGTGTGTCATGCGAGCAGGCGTGAGTTGAGTTGATGGGACGCATGTGAGCAGTTTGCCATGCATGCAGACCGGGAGGCATGCGTGCAGGTGTGTGAATTGACGAGACGCATTTTCGTTATGAAGTGTCACCGGGAGGTGTGCGAGTAGCTGTGTGAAATGATGGTAGGCATGTGAGAAGTCCGCCGCGCAGGCTCACCGAGAGGCAAGACAGCCTTTGACCGCCGCCCGCCTCGCTCCCACTACTCCATGTTAATGGCACGCCTCAGCCGTTGGCCATAATAGGCGGCCGTGCTCCCAGTACATAGTGGTCACCACCGTATGGAGTGTATGAGGATGCCATCGAAGCGCACCATCGGAGGGAGTGGCGACGCCAGGGCTGCTGAAGGACCCACGCAATGCGTGAAGCTGGGCACAGAGGTTGTCGTTGCAACCGACGAAGTCTTGCGCGGGCAGCAACATGACCTTGACTTTGTCGGTGCAGTCGTGCCATCCCCCCCTAGCCAGAGCCAAAGGTCCGTAGCAACTCCCGCAACGACTGTGACTCCTACGGAAAACTGGTTAGTCATCTATACCCATTTGTGCGGCAAACATATCATGTGTTTTCTGTGGTTACTCCCCCCCCCCCCTCTCCAATTTTTTTGGAATACAAATCCTATGGTTATGTTCTCTCAGTCCATGAAATCAGAGTAATTAAGATCCGTCAGGTGCATGTAGTGTATGGATTGTTTGAATGTTATCTGTATAGGGTTAGTGATTAATTGTTTGTTCTGTACAAATGATTTTTGCTAATAATCCGACTACGGTTAGCGTGCGTGCTTATAATTCGTGGCCAGATCTTGAAAATTGATTTTGAATGTCCTACATATATGTTTGTGCCTTTTTTCTTCCAGATGTTGAGAATTGATTTTGAATGTCCTACATGTATGTTTCTGCCATTTGTATGTACACAGATGAGGCTCCGACCAGCAACGCCACCGGTGTAGATCTTGGACCCAACAGCACGGACAGAAGCGGCCACGCCCCTGGATCTGAGGAAATCGTAGAATCTTCGGCGGACTGCATCAGGGATCACGCGGACGCCATCCTTGGGGAGATCAACTCCCTTCTCCCCACCAAGGATGGCTGCGGCACACAAGTCATCGCATCTCAGTGACGCGCCACGCCTTCAGCTATCTGTCGATGATGATTATGAACTCCTCGAGGCCATCATCTCCTCCCACCAGGGCTCCGTTCAACGCATCTGCATCCCGACATGCTACCTGCTGGACATACTGATGAGTACATCAATACCATTGTTACACCCACAGCCCCTGCTGCTATACATATTGGACCAATTACTAGAGCTCGCGCACGCCAATTAAATTACCAGGTACTTTCATTTCTCGGTAATGATTCTAATGTTCATGAGAATATGATGCTGCCTAAATTGGATACATTTGTTTTGCTTAAAAATGGAGGGCCTAGCTTGGAGAAGGATGAACATTGGAGCAAGAACAAGCATGGAGATGATGGCATGCGCAAGGGGAACAAGAACGGAGTTACAAGTGATGATTTCAGGACGTTGAAGCCACCATAATGATTGCATGAAGCCTTGGAAGAAATATACAAGGTGCTACTTCATAACTTTCATCCAGAGGTTATTCTAGGTGTTGCGTCACCTTATTATTGGGCCAGGCCCATGTAGTTTCGAAATACTTGAGTATAGGCTGGTTTTAGAGTCCGTATGTGTGGGGAAACCACAGATAGGGTTGGTTTCGGACCCCTTCCCCCAGGGCTACGAAATCTCCCCCCCCCCTTCCTCCATATATACAGCCCTTAGGGCGTCATTTAGACTTTGGGTTTTGTTTAAATTAAAGTTCGCCATCGCTGCAACTTCGCGTACTTCGTTTGTGTTCAACGACCAGACAAAGACATCACAGAACCCCACCTTCATCAATAAATATTTCATCTTATATTCGCAGTATCCAGATTGCAATCTTAGTTTCTTTCTAGTTCTTTGTTTGCTTGCAGGAAATAGACCTTCACGGTCAGGTTGATCGTGCTCCGACGTGATCAATAACCTCTCGGAGTTGGTTTCGAGATTGCTAAGGCGCGACATCCTCGCACGTACGTAGTCGGATCGTCAAAGTCTACTCCTCCAAAACGATAATCACCATCTCATCGAAAGACGGGACACCTTTGCCTCTATCAAGTGGTATCATATTTCTAGGTTGCTCGGTGAGATTTTACAGTTTTTCATAGTTTAGATTGAGTCTGTTATCATACGTGCAGTCCATGAAAAAGCCACAAAAAATTAGGGTTAGTTCTCATATCTGAACCAGTTTGAGCCATTGCATAGTCTTTTCAATTTTTTGCTTTGTTGAATTTGCGGTTGCATCATCGTGTCAGTTGTTGGTCTTAGCGCCTAGTCTTTTAGAGTTTTGAGTTCCGGTCATAGTAGTCACGCTGCCGCCCCACCATCATCATTGCCCATGCCATCTACCACCACCGCTTATCCGCCACTGCTCTGAATCCATATACGACCACCGATCTGTATCCATATACCACCACTGACCCATATCCATATAACACCACCGATCCGAGTCCATATACCAGCACCGCTCTGAGTCCATATACCACCATTGCTCTGAGTCCATATATCACCACCGATCCATATCCATATACCACCATCATTTCGAGTCCATCTCATATTAGGTTTGCGTTCGTGATCCATCTGTTTCCAGATTCGTCTTTTCTTGTTCTGAGTAGGTTTCGGATTCCATCAACCTTTGGCGTCGTCCGTAGAAGAGGTTTGTTTCCAAAAAAAAGAGTCTGGAAACCACCCTCCATTTAGGCCCAAAATTTTCCAAAAACACACTTATCAAAAAAATTGGCTATCCTATTTTTAGATGTTTCCGAGCGTTTTGTGACAGGTGCCATTATCGAAAGTTTTTTTGAGCCGTTTCCAGATTTTGGTCCGGGCAGTCGAAAAAAAATTGGTCGCAAAAATTTCATGTCTATCCTGTTATCTTGACTTGGGAAGAGTTTTGAGACACTCACCATTGTAGTGATTTTCGGCAAAAAAAAGGAGCGCAAAAAAGAGCAAAAAAATTCAGAGTGTGCTTTTCCCATGTTTCCGTGCAGCGCCGTGATTTTTCTAGTGTTCTAGGCTCGCGTATCTAGCACGGTCTAGCCTAGGACTAGCACAATACCGTCGTTGAGCGTTTATTCAACTTTGCATCTCTGAATTGATTATTGCTGACCCTTTTTGCTACCATATTATAAGCCTTCCCAGCTCCACATACATCTACGTCGTGCGTTTGACTCTCCCTGGTAATCGCTCTATCCAAGCTTTGAGAGTTTTGCCTACAATGGTTGCCGAACACCACCTGCTGCTGGATAAGAACTGGTAAGAATTTGAGATTCGCTTGACGGATTTGTGACAGACCACCACCATCACCACTACCACTTCCTAGTAGTCAGTAGGATCATTTTCTTGTGTGTTTCTATTGTTTCTAACCATGGCAGGATCACAAGCCGATGAGATCGACTGGGAGAACATGACGAACAAACAGCTACATGATAAGTTTCAGCAACTCATGAGTGGACATGTGCAAGATGTGCTAAACAGATTTGAAGAGGCCATGGAGAAGATAGATGGCATTGAGCAGACGTTCGGAAGAAAGTTCGATAACAAGTTTAATGAATTGCTCACGCATCGTCTACAACCACCGCCGGTTGCACCTGTCGCACCTCTACAACAACAACAACAACAACAACAACAACAACAACAACACCGCCTTCCAAATCAAGTGGGACGAACACAAGGCGTACCCCTTGAGCTAGGACAAAATTTTGGTGATGTTGCTACTGCTGTTGATGCTTCTTTGGCTCCTGCTACTGTTGGTGCTGCTGCCAAGGAGGATGACGATTATGTGGGCGATTACGAGTATGAGGTTGATCAAAATCAAAACTACATGCAACCACCAGCTCTAGGTCGTCCACATGCATATAATCGCAATGGTACGGATGCACTACCAGCTCAGGTACGAGATCATGACCATCTTCCTAAATTGAAATTGAATATTCCACCATTTGAGGGTAGATATATTCCTGATATATATATCTTACTTGGGAGTTAAAAACTGAACAATGTTTTACATGTTTACAATACCCCTTGGAGAGACGTGTTGCTGCTGCTCTTTGTGCTTTCACTAGTTTTGCTTATGTGTGGTGGTCTGAACATCGTAGATTATATCTAAATAATATTCCAACTACTTGGGCTGCTTTGAAAACTGCTATGCGTACTCGTTGGGTTCCACCATTATTATCAACGTGAATTACTTCAAAAATTGCAGCGTTTAAGACAAGGAAAAAATTATGTAGAAGAATATTATCAGGAATTACAAACTGGAATGCTTAGATGTGGTATTGTTGAGGATAATGAAGCTATGCTTGCATGTTTTATGGGTGGATTAAATAAAGAGATTTAGACCATTCTAGAGTATAAGGAGTATAATAGTATCACGTGTTTATTCCATCTTGCTTGCAAAGCTGAATGTGAACTGCAGGATCGACAGGCATTGGTGCGAACTAATTTTTCTGCAGGTCGACCTTCATCATGGACACCGCGTGCATCCTCTACTCCCACATGTCATACTGCAGCACCACTGACTTCAGCCGGCAATTCCAACCGAGATACAAGAAAACAGGCACCATCACCACCATCTGCCAGGAGTACACCTTCCGGTTCTACACAGAGCTCTTCTTCATCCATGGCAGCAACAGGGCAAACACATGATATTATTTGTCGCCGTTGCAATGGTGGAGGTCATTATGCGAGAGAATGCCCATCTAAGCGCGTGATGATTACTACTGAGGATGGTGGGTATGAGTCCGCTAGTGACTATGATGACGAGACTTTGGCTCTTATTACAAGTGAAGAACACGGTGGAGATGATTCTGATCAAGAGACGCAATACATGGCTCCTGAAGTCGCTAACAGGTATGAATGTTTAGTTGCTCAACGTGTTTTGAGTGTGCAGGTCACACAAGCTGAGCAAAATTAGAGGCATAATTTGTTCCATGCGAAGGGAGTTGTGAAGGAGCATTCTATTTGCATCACCATAGATGGAGGGAGCTGCAACAACTTGGCTGGCATGGAGATGGTGGAGAAGCTATCTCTCACCACAAGACCACATCCACATCCTTACTACATCCAGTGGTTCAACAACAGCGGCAAGGTTAAGGTAACACGTATGGTTCGTGTGCATTTTAGTATCTCTACATATGCTGATTATGTTGATTGTGATGTGGTACCTATGCAAGCATGTTCCTTATTACTTGGTAGACCATGGCAATTTGATAAAAATTCTGTACACCATGGTAGAAACAATCAGTATGCTCTTGTTCATAAGGATAAAACTATTGCTTTGCTTCCTATGACTCCTGATTTCATTTTGAAAGATGATATTAATAGAGCTAATAAAGCAAAACAGGAGAAAAATAAGAGTGAAAATCAGCTTGTGGCAAAAGAATTTGAGCAACAAATGAAGCCTAATAATAAACCATCTAGTGTTGCTTCTAAAATTAAATTGAAAAGTGCATGTTTATTTGCCACCAAATCTGGTATTGATGATCTAGATTTCAGCAAATCTGTTGGCTATGCTTTTGTGTGCAAAGAGGCATTATTTTCTTTCGAGGGTGTACCTTCCTCTTTCCTCCTGCTGTCACTAACATTTTGCTGGAGTTCGCTGACATTTTTCCACAAGACGTGTCACCGGGATTACCACCCAGTCGAGGGATTGAGCATCAGATTGACTTAATTCCCGGTGCTTCGCTGCCAAACCGTGTGCCATACCGTACAGAACCAGAGGAGACGAAAGAGATTATGCGTCAAGTACATGAGCTGCTCAACAAAGGTTATATACGCGAATCTCTTAGTCCTTGTGTTGTTCCTATTATACTAGTGCCAAAAAAGGATGGTACGTCACGTATGTGTGTTGATTGTAGAGGCATTAGTAATATTACTATTCGTTATCTCCATCCTATTCCTAGGCTAGATGACATGCTTGATGAATTGAGTGGCTCTACAATATTCTCCAAAGTTGATTTGCATAGTGGATACCATCAAATTCGTAAGAAATTGGGAGATGAATGGAAAACAACATTTAAAACTAAGTTTGGATTATATGAGTTGTTAGTCATGCCTTTTGGGTTAACTAATGCACCTAGTACTTTCATGAGATTAATGAATGATTACGTGCTTTCATTGGACGATTTGTGGTAGTCTATTTTGATCTTATACTGATTTATAGCAGATGTTTGGTGGAACATTTGGAACATTTACGTGTTGTTTTTATTGCTCTACGTGATGCACGTTTGTTTGGTAACCTTGGGAAGTGCACCTTTTGCACCGACCGAGTATCTTTTCTTGGCTATGTTGTTACTCCACAGGGAATTGAAGTTGATAAGGCCAAGATTGAAGCTATTGAGAGTTGGCTGCAGCCCAAAACGGTCACACACGGAGGAGTTTTCTTGGCCTCGCTGGATTCTAAAGGCATTTTGTGAGAGATTTCAGCACCATTGCTGCACCTCTCAATGAACTTCAAAGAAGGATGCCCCTTTTGTTTGGGGTACCGCACAGGAAGAAGCCTTCACGGTATTGAAAGATAAGTTGACACATGCTCCTTTACTCCAACTTCCTGATTTTAATCAGACTTTTGAGCTTGAATGTGATGCTAGTGGAATTGGATTAGGAGGTATGTTATTACAAGATGGCAAACCTATTGCATACTTTTCTGAAAAGTTGAGTGGGCCTAGTTTGAATTATTCTACTTATGATAAAGAATTATATGCTCTTGTTCGGACTTTAGAAACATGGCAACATTATTTATGGCCCAAAGAATTTGTTATACATTCTGATCATGAATCTTTGAGACATATTAAAAGTCAAGCTAAACTGAATTGTAGACATGCTAAATGGGTTGAATTCATTGAGACTTTCCCTTATGTCATTAAACATAAGAAGGGTAAAGAAAATGTTATTGCTAACGCATTGTCTCGTCGCTATACTATGCTTTCACAACTTGACTTCAAAATATTTGGTTTGGAGACTATCAAAGATCAATATGTGCATGATGCTGTATTTAAAGATGTATTGCAGAATTGTAAAGAAGGTAGAACATGGAACAAGTTCATCGTTAAAGATGGACTTGTGTTTCATGCTAACAAGCTATGCATTCCGGCTAGCTCCGTTTGTCTTTTGTTGTTGCAGGAGGCGCATGGAGGAGGATTAATGGGACACTTTGGCGTGAAGAAGACGGAGGATGTACTTGCTACACATTTCTTTTGGGCAAAGATGAGATAGGATGTTGAGCATTTTGTTGCTCGCTGCACTACATGTCAAAAAGCTAAGTCACGACTCAATCCTCATGGTTTATATATGCCTTTGCCTATACCTAGTGTTCCTTGGGAGGATATATCTATGGAATTTGTTTTAGGTTTACCTCGAACAAAGAAGGGGAGGGATAGCATATTTGTTGTTGTGGATAGGTTCTCGAAAATCACACATTTTATACCATGTCATAAAAGCGATGATGTTGTTAATGTTACTGATTTGTTCTGACGTGAAATTATTCGCTTGCATGGTGTGCCAAATACTTTTGTTTTAGATCGTGATACTAAATTTCTTAGCCACTTTTGGAGATGTTTATGGGCTAAGTTGGGGACTAAACTGCTTTTTAGTATTGCTTGTCAACCCTAAACTGATGGACAAACTGAAGTAGTCAATAGAACTTTGTCTACTATGCTTAGGGCTGTTTTGAAGAGTAATAAGAAAATGTGGGAAGAATGCTTGCCTCATATTGAATTTTCTTATAATCGTTCGTTGCATTCTACTACTAAGATGTGCCCTTTTGAAATTATGTATGGTTTCCTACCTCGTACACCTATTTATTTGTTGCCTCTTCCATCTTCGGAGAAGGTTAATTTTGATGCTAAATAACATGCTGAATTGATTTTTAAAATGCATGAGTTAACTAAGGAAAACATTGAGCGTATGAATGCTAAATATAAACTTGCTGGAGACAAGGCTAGAAAACATGTTGTGTTTCCACCCGGAGATCTTGTTTGGTTACATTTGCGTAAGGATAGATTTCCTAATTTGCGAAAATCAAAGCTAATGCCATGTGCTGATGGTCCTTTTAAGGTGTTAGAGAAAATAAATGATAATGCATATAAACTTGAGTTGTCTGCAGATTTTGGGGTTAGTCCCACTTTTAACATTGCATATTTGAAGCGTTATTTGGGAGAGGAAGATGAGCTTTCGTCGAGGACGACTTCATTTCAAGAAGGGGAGGATGATGAGGACATCAATACCATTTTTACACCCACAACCCCTGCTTCTATACATACTGGACCAATTACTAGAGCTCGCGCACGCCAATTAAATTACCAGGTACTTCCATTTCTTGGTAATGATTCTAATGTTCATGAGAATATGATGTTGCCTAAATTGGATACACTTGTTTTGCTTACAAATGGATGGCCTAGCTTGGAGAAGGATGAACATTGGAGCAAGAACAAGCATGGAGATGATAGTATGCACAAGGATAACAAGAACAGAGTTACAAGTGATGATTTCAGGATGTTGAAGCCACCATAATGAGTGCACGAAGCCTTGGACAAAATATACAAGATGCTACTTCATAACTTTCGTCTTGAGGCTACTCTAGGTGTTGCGTCACCTTATTACTGGGCCAAGCCCATGTAATTTCGAAATACTTGAGTATAGGCTGTTTTTAGAGTCTGTATGTGTGGGGAAACAAGAGATAAGGTTGGTTTCGGACCCCTTCCCCAAGGGCCACAAAATTCCCCCCTCTTCCTCCATATATACAGCCCTTAGGGCGTCGTTTAGACTTTGGGTTTTGTTTGGATTAAAGTTCGCCATAGCTGCAACTTTGCGTACTTCATTTGTGTTCAACGACCAGACAAAGATGTCATAGAACCCCACCTTGATCAATAAAGCTTCATCTTCTATTCGCATTATCCAGATTGCAATCTTAGTTTCTTGCTTATTATTCGTTTGCTTGCAGGAAATAGACCTTCGTGGTCAGGTTGATCGTGCTCCAGCGTGGTCAATAACCTCTCAGAGTTGGTTTAGCGGTTGCTAAGGCGCGACATCCTCGCACGTACGTAGTCAGATCGTCAAAGTCTACTCCTCCGAAATGATAATCACCATCTCATCGAAAGACGGGATACCTTTGCCTCTATCACATACCCTACATGGTGGCCGCCTGGCTGACATCCCGTCAATTCTAAAAACTCCAGCAGCTTGAGTTCTACCATTAATACAACGATAGGGTACCACCAGCATCTGTGCCATCACCACCGATGTGCATCTCATGGTTTTCCTCATCTCTCCACACCGCCACCTTGACCCGGTGCCATCTAGCGGATAATCTGGTACAAATGCTTCGACTCCCATCGCTGAAAAAACTTGTGCTTGTGTTGGTTGATCTGCCGGAGGCCTAAATGCACAGTATCATCCACTCCAGTTGCCCTGCCCTGGAGCATTTGGTGCTTGTTTTTGGAAACGGAATCCATATCCCTTGTCTCAAAATAAAGTCGCCTCACCTTGTAAGCATTGGAATTTGTTTTGAAGGACATGAGCTGATCATCAAAGATGCCCCTTCACTTCAAAGGTTGCTCCTTGATTGTTGTTATAAACCTTCGCAAATAATTGGGGTCTCTGCGCCTAAACTGCAGACCTTGGGTGTAATTCCTAATCCATTTTAATGTTGCAAGATCGTGGTTGGCTCCACACTTATTCAAATACTATATATTATCCATGTACACTTTTGTTATCTACATTTTTCATTTGTGCGCATAGGTTAAATATCATCTTGGAGTACACTTTTGGTGCTAATATTTTGTTCTATGCTTAATGAAGAGCTTGTCCATTGATGGCCTATCAGGGGTGCTAGATTCCGTCAAGACCTTATATATTTATATACGGTGTCTTGATCTGAACACCACTATTGGCTTGTTGCGATGCTTTCCATGTCTGGAGAATTTGTATATAAAGGTGATGATTTCACACACATTGAAAGCCCATACATAATGTACTAGAATTAACCGTTCAGTTGTCGCTCCTTCGACATACTCTATTTTAGACATTAACTATTTTCAGGGTCTAACCAATCGATGGCAGAGGAAACACAAGGATTTTCTAAGATCTCATGACATTCGTTTGAAGACAATAACGGTGGAAGGATATGCATCCAACCATGCAAACACTAGCTTTGTCACATTCTTCATGTTGAATGCGAGGGCACTATTGTCTGTGAGGATTAAGTTTTTCGACAAGAAATTTCTCACAGATGGACATGTTGAACAACATAAAAAGAAGTTTCTGGTGGACCTAAGGGCTTTCTGATCGTGCTTGGCTTCTATTTACAACAACTTGTCATCATCATGGACTAGTAGATTTTTTGTACCGGGATCTTGACTTTTATGGATTGGACAAATCCATTTGATTGTGACTGCTGAAAACTTTGGTTGAGTTAAATGTTATTGTCCTGCTCAATCTGGATTCAGTCCAAAAAGTTGTCCATGTACCAGTAGATGATTCGGCAGCTAGGGCAGCCCCTACTTCTTCGGGCGTGTAAACCCGATGAACAATTAATCCGTGTGCTTTTGTACCTTTTGTAAGCTGGAGTTAGATATTGTTGCCCTTTTCAACTCAGCTTTGAGCCATATTTTCTTTCATACTCAGCTCTGATCTTTGTTCATTACAGAACCCACAAGTTCTTAGCGCCCGCTAGCACCCACAAACTTATTCTTAGCTAGCAAACCAAATGGGCTATAATTCTTAATAAGAAAAGTTGCATGGTAGTGACATATTTGAATTTTGACATTTTGGACCCATGAGGGAAAAGCCTATACAGGGCGGTGCCAACTCGACAGTAAAAATTGAGAAACCTGGTTTTAAAATTACTGTAAATCTAAAACTCGCCTGAAAATATGAAACTTGGCATGGTGTTATGACATGGCACCAGCATGCTGTGGTAAAAAATTAGTCCAATTTGGGAAAAGTTTTGGTATAAACTTCTTACAAACTGGAGGTTCTCTCAAGAATCCTCATGGTTCCGAGAGGGAACTTTTCACCTATGTGTGCGAAACGACATACAATGTCTCTTCCTGCCTTGATTTATTTTATAGAGGCGACATGCGACTATAGGAGCGTCATCCTAAAAATATGAAATTATTCAGGGTTCGTTTTGCCTTTTTATACATTATTTGAGGTTTCTAGGCATTTTGGAACATACTTTGGTGTGTGCAAAGGTCATGTGTGTACTAGCCACCTATGTAATTGGATGTTCAATTTGGTTATGGAATCAAGTCCTTATAAGTTATAAGTACATATGTTGTTGTTCTGTATGCAATGACATCGCCCATAGACCATACTAGGGAACCCGTCGGTGATGATTTTATCAGTCACTAACAACTGTATACCAGCAAGCATTTGCACACAACACACACGGCTTTTTTTGACTATACACAGTAAGGAAAAACCCCACTGCATTTTTTATCATTAGAAGGAAAACTCAAGAAGTTTACATGGCTTGAGCTAAGCCAAAAGAAAAGAAAAAAAGGAGAAAACAAAGAAAAGGAAAGAGAAACTAAACAACTAATCTATAAAACGCTAGAAAAAAAGAAAGAGAAAGCAGAAAGAAGATGCATAGAAGGCATCAGGATACAAAAGCAAATGGTCTAGCCGGTGAATGAAGTCCCCAGCATACTTTCTCTTGATTTTGAATTTGAGGTGATGCAATTCTATCCTAAATGTGTCTTTCCATCTCTCTAGATTGGACTGGATGTTTTGGAAGTTAATTTTTTCCTAGTGATCCAAATAGCCCATGAAGCCAATATGATAATTTCCATATAGAAAGAAGTTGCAGTTATTGTTTTAAGTCATCAAAAGCTTCCATCACTGAAACATTGTTTTGTCTATTAGGACAGAGCTGGTCCCAAGATTGTGAGGCAAAAGGACAAGTCCAGAAGATATGTTGAAGTGTTTCCTCTAGTTGGCAGTTGTGAATGGCACAATTGTAATTTTGCAGCACAAAAGTTTTCCTTCTTAACAGATTTCTTGTGTTAAGTCTATCATGAAGCAATCTCTAGAAGAACACCTTATGTTTTGGCTGGCAGGAACTGCCCCAAATCCATTGAAACTTTTGAGGCACCACTCTTATTCCCATCATTGCTCTGTAAGCCTTGGCTACTGAAAATTTCTCACCGCCCCAAATCTAGCTCCATGTGTCAGTGCAATCCAGAAACTCTGATCTTTTCAAATCTTCACAAATGTCTTCCATAATTTCAAATTCCTCATAGGCTTGTGTTGTGAGGGGCAGGTGGAATAGGTCCTCTAAGTATTCAAGTTGTAGAACAAAATTCACATAATAGTGTTGATCTTTGGCAAATGAGAAAAGATGTGGGAACATGCTTTGTAGACAAGCAGTATGCCATAAGTCAGCCAGAAGAATACACTCCTACCATCACCCACATTGCATCTGGCCATTGATTTATAATCATCAAGGAGTTTCAAATTTTCTTTCCACCAGAATGATCCAATCCAATTATTTCCAGGCAATGTACCATCACTGTAGTGAGTTTCCCAGATTAGGTTGACCCATGGAATATTGAATCTGTTATAAAACTTGTTTAGATTCTTAAGGAGCAGAGCTTTAGTTTGCACAAATATATCCAACACCCAAAGCCCTCCTTGATGCTTTGGCCTAAAAACAGTACTCCAAGCAATCATAGCTGGTCTATGATCATCAAGATCAAGCCCCCTCCAAATACAATGTCTCAAATATTAGATAACTTGATTCTTAATGGTCATTGGTACATCAAGACAGCCCATGAAGTAGATGATCACTGAATTGAGACCTGATTTGACCAATAAAACTCTGCCAGCCAGGGTCATGAAAGAAGACAATCCCATCAATTTTCTGGCTATCCTGTTTACAAGGGGTAGGCATTGTTCCACAGAAGGTTTGGAGTCCTAATGGTACTCCCAGGTAAGTAAAAGGACATGTCCCTTTCTTGCAATGGAAGGTGCTGGTCAGAATTTCCACTTTATCATCAGAAACATTGATTGGTATGAGGCTTGATTTTTGATATTTCACTTTAAGACCAATGGCCTCAGCAAAAGAGTGAAGGAGAGCTTTAAGGCAGTGTAACTGTTTTGCATCTGTTTGAAGAAGGACTAGTGTATCATCAGCATATTGTACAATGGGGAAGTCAGGACAAGAACTTACTTGCAAGGGTGGTGTTAAGAGCCCCCGTTGACTGACTTTGTTTATAATTGATTGAAGCAAATCTGCAACCAAGACAAACAACAGGGGAGATAAAGGATCCCCCTGCCTTACACCTCTAATGTAATAAAATTTCTTCCCGGGAACCCCATTCAGCATGACAGCAGATGAAGCGGATATAAAGAGCACATTAATCCAATTTATCCATCTCTCCCCAAAATAGCCTTGTGCTCTATTATATCAAAGGATTTTTCAAAATCCAGTTTTAGGACAATCACTTCTTCCTTTGATTTATGACATTGATGCAAGTATTCATAAGACCATCCTAAACAGTCATGAATGGCCCTCTCCTTCAGAAAACCATACTAATTAATATGAACCATAGAAAGAATCACTTTCTGAAGTCTATTTGCCAATAGCTTAGTGATGAGTTTCAGACAATAATTTAGAAGAGATATTGGCTTGTAATCATTTGTTGTTACAGGAGTTGGCCCTTTAGGAATGAGAGTTACGTAGGAGGTGCTGATGCTTTCTAAATACATTTGACCAGCATGAAAGTCATTGATTAATCTGAAAACATCCACTTTGATTATCTCCCAGCAAGCCTTCAAAAACTCATTGTTGAATCCATCTGGTCCAGGGGATTTGTCATTTGGCAGCTCCTTGACCACTTCATTAACTTCCTCAGTGAAAGGTAGCTCCAAATTGTGAAATGTTGATGCATCAGGAAGAGGCTCATATAAGGATTCTATATCAAAATGCATAGTGGTTTTTTGAGAAGTACTCATTCTTTTCTTAAAAGCTTCCCACAGGATTGCTGCTTTCCTAGCATGATCTGCAATATCTACTTGATCTTCATTTTGAATGAAAACAATATGATTGTGCCTATGATTAATGATAGCCTTTGTGTGAAAAAAATTCTGTATCCTCATCACCAAATTTGATCCCTTTAATTTTTCCCTTTGCTTCCAATAGATCTTTTGATTTTTTAGAAGGGTAAGAAGGTGTTCCTTGAGAATCAATCTGCAGTTCCATTCAAATTCTTCAAAGAGGTCTAGGAGGAATATCACCTCATTGATAGCAGTAATTTGAGTCCTCAGACAAGAAAGTGTTCTAGCCCATTGTTTGAGAGCTCTTTTGAGATTTTCGAATTTTGCATTATGACTCTTGGCAGCATCCATAGTTCCCACTGGAATATTCCAAGCAGCAGCTACACTTGTTTGAAATCAGAGTGTTGCAGCCAATAATTTTCAAACCTGATCACTTTTGCTTTAGGAATTGTTATACCTATTTTGGTAACACATGGAAACTGATCTGAAATTGGTTCTGCAAGAGGAAGTACAGTTATGTTTGGAAAGAAGTCATCTAGGAAGCTAGAGTAAAAAACCAGTCTAACTTTTCCAATAGTGGATTTTGTTGCATATTGCTCGAAGTAAATTTTCTCCCATGCAGAGGCAGCTCCACCAGCCCCTGATTACTAATGGCCTGATTGAATAATAACATCTAATTAACTTCCCCTCCTGGTCTACTCCTATCTGTAGGGGATCTAATAAAGTTAAAATCACCCATTATGATCAAGTCTATATCAAGGGGCATGTGAATATTGTGGAACCAAGTAAAGAACTCAATTTTGTCTTGCACTTCACAAGGACCATATATGTTTGTGAGGACCCATGACTGATTATTGTAAGCTTGTGAATTGTACTGAAAGGGAAAATCTGCTTTGGGAAATGACTTCTCCTTCAAGTAAAGAACCACTCCAAGCTATCAAAAGTCCACCTGAAGCCCCAGTTGAGGGAAGGCATGCAAGTTTGTTAATTTTGGTTGGGCAAAAGTTCCTAAGATAAGCAGTATCTGTCTCCTCCCTTTTGGTTTCCTGTAAACATAGAATTGCACAATCACTTTCTTCAATCTTTTGCCTTAGAGCCAACCATTTTTGCTTATAATTCACCCCCCTAATGTTCCAGTTGAGAATATTCCAATTCTTTGTTGTGCTATTCTTGACAACTAGTTGATAATAGCAGCCAAAGATCAAGTTCCATCACTTGATCCAAGAAAATAATTTCATAGGTGCATATCCATTTTCTACCATGCACTATAGACCACCAGAGAGCACATTGTAACATCAAGTAACAGGGCACCCATTTCATACACTATATCTATAACTTCCACAAACAATTGGCCAGCAATAAGTAGCAAACTATCCATAGCATAGAGAGCATTATCCTCTAGTAAGAACAGATCCACAAGTAGCATAGGTTTACAAAATGGGAAGTAGCAGACATTATAAATATAACCATTACATCCAACATTAAGCTTAAAGGGCATAGCGAGTTTGATTCCTCCCAGACACCTAGCATAGGATGGTGTGCAATCATTTGGAGCTTTTGGAGGTGTATGCTTCTCCCTTGGCCAAGTTCATATTGGTCATCTCTTCTCCTGACCTTCTCTTTGGTTTTTTTGCTAGCTTTGACTCCAACTCCTCATCAGCCACCTTGCAAAAAGTAGTTGTGAGATTCTTAACTACTGTTTTTTGAGCAATTGGGGGAGCAGCATTGCAAGGTAGGCATTTAGTGTGTGAGCATGAACTCCTCTTAAAACCAGCATTATCTTGTTTTCTATCACTCCTCCTTACCTCGGTTTCCACAAGGGGAGTTTTGCCACCTCTCCTTTTTTGGAATTCTCAGGTCCAAAGGACTGCAGGAGAGCTTGAGAATCCAAATCTATCTAGTTGGAGTAGTCCCCTTCATTTTCCTTATTCTTCCTTATGGCTTGGTTGTTCTCCTCCACACTCATCTGACAAACAGGAGTATGAGTAGTGGAACATTTGTTAGGAATATGAAACAAAATATCTTTATCATCTCCTTCAGTTTGAGAGAGAAGTTCCCACATGGGCGATTTTAACAAGTGCACAGTCCAGCCAAATTTATCTGGTGTCATCGATAGATGCACTATGAAGTTAAACCAACTTACACGTATGCTGACAAACAGAGTATTTCCAACTTCTTTGGGTGGCTCTGCAAAGTGATGCTTCCATAGTAGAAGGCCTTCTTCAGACATTGTAGTTTCATTATTAGCAAGGGAAGATAACTGAATATTTTTCAAACCCAACACAAAAGGAGCAGTATCAAAAAGACCATCAATGTCTTGGACCCAATTACCTCCCATATCATTCAGCAGATCTTCAGTGTCAGTAGCTAGAGCAGATCTACCTTTGTTGGTGTTCACAAAGTCAGGAATAACTGATGAGGACATCAATACCATTGTTACGCCCACAGGCCCTACTGCTACATATACTAGACCAATTACTAGAGCTCGCGCACGCTAATTAAATTATCAGTTACTTTCATTTCTTGGTAATGATTCTAATGTTCATGAGAATATGATGATGCCTAAATTGGATACATTTGTTTTGCTTACAAATGAAGGGCCTAGCTTGGAGAAGGATGAACATTGGAGCAAGAACAAGCATGGAGAGGATGGCATGCGCAAGGGGAACAAGAACGGAGTTACAAGTGATGATTTCAGGACTTTGAAGCCACCATAATGAGTGCATGAAGCCTTGGACGAAATATACAAGATGCCACTTCATAAATTTCTCCAGAGACTATTCTAGGTGATGCATCACCTTATTATTGGGCCAGGCCCATGTAATTTCGAAATACATAAGTATAGGCTATTTTTTAGAGTCTGTATGTGTGGGGAAACAAGAGATAGGGTTAGTTTCGGACCCCTCCACCAAGGGCCACGAAGTTCACCCCCTCTTCCTCCATATATACAGCCCTTAGGGCCCTAAGGGCTGTATATATGGAGGAAGAGGGTGGGATTTCGTGGACCTTGGTAGAGGGGTCCGAAATCAACCCTATCTCTTGTTTCCCCACACATACGGACTCTAAAAATAGCCTATACTTATGTATTTCGAAATTACATGGGCCTGGCCCAATAATAAGGTGACGCGGCACCTAGAATAGCCTCGGGACGAAATTTATGAAGTGGCATCTTGTATATTTCGTCCAAGGCTTCATGCACCCATTATGGTGGCTTCAAAGTCCTGAAATCATCACTTGTAACTCCGTTCTTATTCTCCTTGCGCATGCCATCATCTCCATGCTTGTTCTTGCTCCAATGTTCATCCTTCTCCAAGCTAGGCCCTTCATTTGTAAGCAAAACCAATGTATCCAATTTAGGCAGCATCATATTCTCATGAACATTAGAATCATTACCAAGAAACGATAGTACCTGATAATTTAATTAGCATGCGCGAGCTCTAGTAATTGGTCTAGTATATGTAGCAGTAGGGGCTATGGGTGTAACAATGGTATTGGTGTCCTCATCATCCTCCCCTTCTTGAAATGAAGTCGTCCTCGACGGAAGCTCATCTTCCTCACCCAAATAAGGCTTCAAATCTGCAATGTTAAAAGTGGGACTAACCCCAAAATCTGCAGGCAACTCAAGTTTATATGCATTATCATTTATTTTCTCCAACACCTTAAAAGGACCATCAACACGAGGCATTAGCTTTGATTTACGCAAATCAGGAAATCTATCCTTACGCAAATGTAACCAAACAAGATCTCCAGGTGCAAACACAACATGTTTTATACCCTTATCTCCAGCAAGTTTATATTTAGCATTCATACGCTCAATGTTTTTCTTAGTTAATTCATGCATTTTTAAAATCAATTCAACATGTTGTTTAGCATCAAAATTAACCTTCTCCGAAGATGGAAGAGGCAACAAATCAATAGGTGCACGAGGTAGGAAACCATACACAATTTCAAAAGGGCACATCTTAGTAGTAGAATGCAATGAACGATTATAAGCAAATTCAATATGAGGCAAGCATTCTTCCCACATTTTCTTATTATTCTTCAAAACAACACTAAGCATAGTAGACAATGTTCTATTGACTACTTCAGTTTGTCCATCAGTTTGGGGGTGACAAGTAGTACTAAAAAGAAGTTTAGTCCCCAACTTAGCCCATAAACATCTCCAAAAGTGGCTAAGAAATTTAGTCTCACGATCTGAAACAATAGTATTTGGCACACCATGCAAGCAAATAATTTCACAAAAGAACAAATCAGCAACATTAACAGCATCATCGCTTTTATGACATTAACAGCATCATCGCTTTTATGACATGGTTTGCCATCTTGTAATAACACACCTCCTAATCCAATTCCACTAGCATCACATTCAAGCTCAAATGTCTTATGAAAATCAGGAAGTTGGAGTAAAGGAGCATGTGTCAACTTATCTTTCAACACCGTGAAGGCTTCTTCCTGTGCGGTACCCCAAATAAAAGGCACATCCTTCTTTGTAAGCTCATTGAGAGGTGCAACAATGGTGCTAAAATCTCTCACAAAACGCCTATAGAATCCAGCGAGGCCAAGAAAACTCCTCACTTGTGTGACCATTTTGGGCGGCGGCCAACTCTCAATAGCTTCAATCTTGGCTTTATCAACTTCAATTCCCTGTGGAGTAACAACATAGCCAAGAAAAGACACCCGGTCGGTGCAAAAGGTGCACTTCCCAAGGTTACCAAACAAACGTGCATCACATAGAGCAATAAAAATAGCACGTAAATGTTCCAAATGTTCCTCCAAAGATCTGCTATAAATCAATATGTCATCAAAGTAAACTACCACGAATCGTCCAATGAAAGCACGTAAAACTTCGTTCATTAATATCATGAAAGTACTAGGTGCATTAGTTAACCCAAAAGGCATGACTAACCACTCATATAATCCAAACTTAGTTTTAAATGTTGTTTTTTTCCATTCATCCCCCAATTTCATACGAATTTGATGGTATCCACTACGCAAATCAACTTTGGAGAATATTGTAGAGCCACACAATTCATCAAGCATATCATCTACCCTAGGAATAGGATGACGATAACGAATAGTAATGTTATTAATGCCTCTACAATCAACACACATACGCGATGTACCATCCTTTTTCGGCACTAGAATAATAGGAACAGCACAAGGACTAAGGGATTCGCGTATATAACCTTTGTCGAGAAGCTCTTGTACTTGACGCATAATCTCCTTCGTCTCCTCTGGATTGGTACTGTATGGCGCACGGTTTGGCAGTGAAGCATCGGGAATTAAGTCAATCTGATTCTCAATCCCTCGAATAGTCGGTAATCCCGGTGTCACGTCTTGTGGAAAGACGACAACGAACTCCTGCAAAATGTTAGTGACAGCAGGAGGCAAAGAGGAAGGCACGTCCTCGAATGAAAATAGTGCCTCTTTGCACACAAAGCAAAGCAAACAGATTTGCTGAAATCTAGCTCATCAATATCAGATTTGGTGGCAAATAAACATGCACTTTACAATTTAATTTCAGAAGCAACACTAGATGGTTTATTATTAGGCTTCATTTGTTGCTCAAATTCTTTTGTCACAATCTGATTTTCACTCTTATTCTTCTCCTGTTTTGCTTTGTTAGCTCTATTAATATCATCTTTCAAAATGGAATTAGGAGTCATAGGAAGGAAAGTAATATTTTTATCCTTATGAACAAGAGTATATTGATTGTTTCTACCATGGTGTACAGAATTTTTATCAAATTGCCATGGTCTACCAATTAATAAGGAACATGCTTGCATAGGTACCACATCACAATCAACATAATCAGCATATGTAGAGATACTAAAATGCACATGAATAGTACGTGTTACCTTAACCTTGCCGATGTTGTTGAACCATTGGATGTAGTAAGGATGTGGATGTGGTATTGTGGTGAGAGAGAGCTTCTCCACCATCTCCATGCTAGATAAGTTGTTGCAGCTCCCTCCGTCTATGATGATGCGCAC
Source organism: Triticum aestivum (assembly GCF_018294505.1). Lineage (NCBI taxonomy): Eukaryota > Viridiplantae > Streptophyta > Magnoliopsida > Poales > Poaceae > Triticum > Triticum aestivum. Next base: position 299,398,350 of record NC_057813.1, read on the forward strand.
AGAACATTCCTTCACAACTCCCTTTGTATGGAACAAATTATGCCTCTGATTTTGCTCAGTTTGTGTGACCTGCACACTCAAAACAAGTTGAGGAACTAAACATTCATACCTGTCAGCGTCTTCAGGAGCCATGTATTGCGTCTCATGATCAGAATCATCTCCACCGTGTTCTTCACGTGTAAAAAGAGCCAAAGTCTCCTCATCATAGTCACTAGCGGACTCATACCCACCATCGCCAGTAGCAATCATCACACGCTGAGATTTGCATTCTCTCGCATAATGACCTCTTCCCTTACAACGACGACAAATAATATCACTTGTGTGCCCAGTTGATGCCATGGAAGAAGAAGAGCTCTGTGCTGGCCCGGCAGGTGCGCTCTTGGCAGATAGTGGTGGTTGTGCCTGCTTTCTTGTATCACGGCTGGAGGTGGCACCTAATGGAGGTGCTGGTGCAGTGGAAGTAGAAGATGCAGGCGGTGTCCATGATGAAGGTTGACCTATAGAAAAGTTAGTTCGCGCCAATGCTTGTCGATCCTGCACTTCACGTTCAACTTTACAAGCAAGATGGAATAAACGAGTGATATTAGTATACTCCTTATACTCTAGAATGGTCTGAATCTCTCTATTTAATCCACCCATAAAACATGCAAGCATAGCTTCATTCTCCTCAACAATACCACATCTAATCATGCCAGTTTGTAATTCCTGATAATATTCTTCTACATAATTTTTCTCTTGTCTTAAAGCTGCAATTTTTGAAGCAATTCACGTTGATAATATGGTGGAACCCAACGAGTACGCATAGCAGTTTTCAAAGCATCCCAAGTAGTTGGAATAGGATATAATCTACAATGTTCAGACCACCATACACATGCAAAACTAGTGAAAGCAGAAACAGCAGCAGCAACACGTCTCTCCTCAGGATATTGTAAACATGTAAATCGTTGTTCAGTTTCTAACTCACAAGTAAGATAAATATCAGGAACATATCTACCCTCAAATGGTGGAATATTCAATTTAAGTTTAGGAAGATGGTCATGATCTCGTACCTGAGGGAGAGCCCTACCATTGTGATTATTTGCATGTGGACGACCTGGTGGTTGTGGTGCTGGTGGTTGCACGTAGTTCTAATTTTGATCAACCTCATCCTCGTAATCTCCTGCATAATCATCCTCCACATCAGCAGTAGGAGCCACAAAAGTATCAATAGCAGCACCAACAGTTTGGCCAGGCTGAAGGACACGGCTTGCTCGGCGGAGGGCTGTTTCGCGACGTGGAGGTAGTAGTTGTTGTTGTTGCAGAGGTGTGGCAGGTTCAGCGGGTGGAAGATGCGCAAGTAGTTCATTAAATCTGTTATCGAGCTTTGTTTCGAACATCTTCTCAAGGCCAGTGATCTTCTCCATGGCCTCTTCAAAAATGTTCAACACATCTTGCACCTGTTCAGTCATCATTTGCTAAAACTTATCATGAAGCTCCTTGTTCGTTAAGTTCTCCCAGTCAATCTCGTCGGCTTGTGATCCTGGCATGGTTAGCAGCAACAGAAACACACAAGAATATGATCCTACAGACTACTAACAAGTGGTGGTGGTGGGTGTCACAAATCCGTCAAGCAAAACTCAAATTCTTACCAGTTCTTACCCAGCAGCAGGCGGTGATCGGCAACCGTTGTAGTCAAAACTCTCAAAGCTTGGATAGAGCGATTACCAGGGAGAGTCAAACACATGACGTAGATGTATGTGGAGCTGGGAAGGATTATAATATGGTAGCAAAAAGGATCAGCAATAATCAATTCAGAGATGCAAAGTTGAATAAACGCTCAATGACGGTACTGTGCTGGTCCTAGGCTAGACCGTGCTAGAGACGCGAGCCTAGAACACTAACAAAATCACGGCGCTGCACATAAACAAGGGAGAAGCACACTCTGGAATTTTTTTCGCTCTTTTTTTTGCGCTCCTCGTTTTTTTGCGAAAAATCACTATAATGGCGAGTGTCTCAAAACTCTTCCCTGGTCAAACTGACAGGATGGACACGAAATTTTTTTGACAATTTTTTTCGGAAATCAGGGCAGCGACGATGAAAAAGTGCGACAAAAAATCACTATGATGGCTAGTGTCTCAAAACACTCCCTGGGACCTAAAAGTAGGATAGAGAGAAAATATTTTCGATCATCGAAATTTTGGCCTAAAAACTGCCCGGGGATCTCCAGAAATTTTGGCCGATTTTTTTTCCGAAACCTACTCAGGCAAGGAAACACGAATCGGAAATTAGATGGATCTCAAAAATAAACCTAATATGCAAGGAACTCGGACAGATTGGTGGTGGATATATGGTGGTGGTATATGGCAGCGGTGGTGGTAGCGGTGGTAGTATATGGATATGGATTGGTGGTGGTATATGGATACGGATTGGTGGTGGTATATGGATACGGATTCAGAGCGGTGGTGGTAGGTGGCAGGGGCAATGGTGATGGTGCGGTGGCGGCGTGACAACTTGTGACCAGAACTCGGAACTCTAAAAGACTAGATGCTAAGACCAGCAACTTGACGCGATGATGCAACCGCAAATTCAACAAAGCAAAATACTGAAAAAAACTATGCAAAGGCTCAGACTGGTTCGGATAGGATGAACTAACCCTAATTTTTTGTTGGCTTTTTCGTGGACTATAGGTATGAAGAACAGACTCGATCTAAACTACGAAAAACTGTAAAATCTCACCAAGCAACCTGGAAATCTGATACCACTTGATAGAGGCTAAGGTGTCCCGTCTTTCGATGAGATGGTGGCTATCGTTTTGGTGGAAGTCGACTTTGACGATCCAACTACGAACGTGATCAGGACATCAATACCATTATTACACCCACAGCCCCTACTGCTACATATACTGGACCAATTACTAGAGCTCGCGCGCGCCAATTAAATTATTAGGTACTTCCGTTTCTTGGTAATGATTCTAATGTTCATGAGAATATGATGTTGCCTAAATTGGATACATTTGTTTTGCTTACAAATGAAGGGCCTAGCTTGGAGAAGGATGAACATTGGAGCAAGAACAAGCATGGAGACGATGGCATGCGCAAGGGGAACAAGAACGGAGTTACAAGTGATGATTTCAGGACTTTGAAGCCACCATAATGGGTGCATGAAGCCTTGGACGAAATATACAAGATGCCACTTCATAAATTTCATCCCGAGGCTATTCTAGGTGTTGCGTCACCTTATTATTGGGCCAGGCCCATGTAATTTCGAAATACATAAGTATAGGCTATTTTTAGAGTCCGTATGTGTGGGGAAACAAGAGATATGGTTGATTTCGGACCCCTCCACCAAGGGCCACGAAATTCCCCCCTCTTCCTCCATATATACAGCCCTTAGGGCACCGTTTAGACTTTGGGTTTTGTTTAGATTAAAGTTCTCCATAGCTGCAACTTCGCGTACTTCGTTTGTCTGCAACGACCAGACAAAGGCGCCACAGAACCTCACCTTGATCAATAAAAATTTCATCTTATATTCGCAATATCCTGATTGCAATCTCAGTTTCTTGCTTGTTCTTCGTTTGCTCACAGGAAACAGACCCTCGTGGTCAGGTTGATCGTGCTCCGGCGTGGTCAATAACCTCTCGGAGTTGGTTTAGCGATTGCTAAGGCGCGACGTCCTCGCACATTCGTAGTCGGTTCGTCAAAGTCAACTTCCACCAAAGCGATATCCATCATCTCATCGAAAGACGGGACACCTTTGCCTCTATCAAGTGGTATCAAATTTTCAGGTTGCTCGGTGAGATTTTACAGTATTTCGTAGTTTAGATCGAGTCTTTTCTTCATACCTATAGTCCCCGAAAAAGCCAAAAAAAATTAGGGTTAGTTCATCCTATCCGAACCAATCTGAGCCTTTGCATAATCTCTTCTGTATTTGCTTTGTTGAATTTGCGGTTGCATCGTCATGTCAAGTTGTTGGTCTTAGCGTCTAGTTTCCCTTAGAGTTTCGAGTTCTGTTCACAAGTTGTCACGCCGCCACCGCACCGTCGTCATCGCTCCTGCTGATGAAGTCATGTACCTAGGGTAGGGTCATGAACCTGTCCCAGGTACCCTCCCCAAGGACATCTACAGAAGAAACCGTCTTCCAGTCGACCAAGGGAGATTCCACTCGACAGACTGGAAGACACTCGACGAACATGAAGACACTCGACCATGAAGAGTCACTCGACCACCAGGAGTTCAAGATCTACTCTGTATCCAAACGGTCTATAATTAAGTAGTCTTTATGGTCATGCTGACATTTTATGTAAGGCGTTACCAGTAACGCTGGACCTTAATGTACTTTAACCCTCCGCTACGTGGGCTGGCTGGGGTCTTGGCATCCTCTATATAAGCCACCCCCTCCACTGGCAGAAGGGTTCGCACCCCTGTAACTCTCACACATATAATCCAGTCGACCACCTCCGGGCTCCGAGACGTAGGGCTGTTACTTCTTCCGAGAAGGGCCTGAACTCGTAAAACACTTGTGTGCACAACTACTCCATAGCTAGGATCTTGCCTCTCTTTAGTACCCCCCTACACTACTGTCAGACTTAGAACCACGACAGTTGGCGCCCACCATGGGGCAGGTGTCTTAGCGACTTATTGGAGAAGTTGCAATCTTTACGATCCCCATCATCATGGTTTCAGGTGGAATTTTGGTTGAGGGCCGCGAGATCCGTCTCGGCACGCTCACATTCGTCGCCGATGACTCTGCCTGGCTGCAGGAGGCTCCGCTCGACGTGGATGCGCTCCCGGTCTGTGGAGCTACGCATTTTTGAGCATGCGTCCGCGGCGTCCTTCTGCGGCAACCGTCGACCCAGTATCGGCCGGTTTTCGTGTCATCCTCCCTTCCCGCTTCCCACCGGCGTAAGCGCTCCGGTCGGTCGAGGCTTCAGCGATGGGTGAGACACGCGGTGGCTCACCAGTCGACCACCGCCCAAGTCGCGGCAATCGAGCCCGATGAATCTCTCTATGGCCTGTTCGACTGGCTCCGCAGAGACTGCATCCAAGTGCGACAGCAGTGATCCAGCGGCGGAGGTCCTGATGGTCAATGGACCGCACGTTCCCCCCGGCTTTCCTGGCGCCGAGGGAGGCAACGGCGGAGGCGATCCGTCACACGACCATGAAGAATACCTCCCCGAGCCCCTCAATTCGCAGCAGAGGGAAGAGCTTCGCCGCTGGAACATGGATGCGCTTCACACTCCGATCGTTGGAGAAACCCCTATGGCTCGTGCCTTAGAGGACGCGCGCTTGGCCAACCTGGCTGAGCGCACTCGACTGGAGAACCTTCAGCAGGCACTCGACGAGCGCGCGCCGCAACAGATTCCAGACTCCAATCGACGCCAACTCTTTAAACCTTCGACTCAGGTATATCGAACTCCGATCCAGAATTTAGCAGCTGCAGCCCATATAGCAGAGTCGATTCAGCCTTCCCAGTCAGAGGCTGGCAGAGGCTTGATGCAGATCAGGGATTTTCTCCGGGCAGCAGGAGACAGAATTCAGCGGTATCGCAGTCACGGAACAGGATTCACAGCAGATCCGTGGCGGCGAATACAGTCCAGTTGGCTCATAGCCTCAGATTGCCCCTGAGGTGTGAAGGGCGTGGTGACCGGCACAATCAGTACAGGAACTATGAGCAGTATGATCACCGATTCGATCGCAACGATCGATGTCGAGTGCCCACTCCTCCCCCAAGGGGTGGATCATATGTGCCTCGACAGCAGGATGATAGATGCCAACACAGTGGCGGGCGAAGGATTCCAGTCGACCCCAGGGAACCAGGCTTTGATGCGAGATCCATCATCGTTCAAGGTTTGGTCAACCGGAACAGAGCCCACAGAGAGGGTAACGACAGAGATGTACCCACCAGCAGCCGAGTGCATGTCTCCGGACCAGAGTGTTTCAGCAGAGCCATCAGAGCCACGGTGATTCCTCCCAACTTCAGGTTGGCGACTGGAGTCAGCAAGTTCAACGGTGAGTCCAAGCCTGATACTTGGCTTGAGGACTACCGAGTGGCTGTTCAGATCGGCGGCAGGAATGATGAGGTGGCCATGAAGCATCTGCCTCTTATGTTGGAAGGGTCAGCCAGAGCATGGCTGAATCAGTTGACACCCAGTAGCATTTACACGTGGGAAGACCTCTCCCGAGTGTTTGTCAGGACGTTCGAAGGAACGTGCAAGCGACCAGCAGGACTGACAGAGCTGCAATCTTGTGTGCAGAAGTCAAATGAGACTCTGAGGGATTACATCCAGAGATGGATCACACTGCATCACACGGTAGAGAATGTATCTGATCACCAGGCAGTTTGCGCCTTCAAGGAGGGCATAAAATACAGAGAGCTAAGCCTGAAATTCGGTCGAACCGGAGACATGTCTCTGAGTCGAATGATGGAAATAGCCACCAAATATGCCAATGGTGAGGAAGAGGATCGGCTCCGGAGCGGCAAGCACAAGTCAGTCGCCCAGGACACCGGAGGCAGAAATTCCAGTCGGAAGCAAAAGCGTAAAGCCGAGCCAGCCGCTCCTGGAGAAGCCTTGGCCCTAAATCAAGGAAAGTTCAAAGGGAAGCCCAAGGGGCCTTGGAACCCCAAGAAAGTAAAAGATAAAGAAGGAAATGACGTGATGGATTTGCCATGTCACATCCACACCAAGAAAGATGAAGAGGGTAACTTCATTTACCCTAAGCATACCACTCGACAGCGTCGACTCCTGATACAGCAGTTCCAATGGAAGCAGTCCAAGGACAAAGAAAAAGAGTCGGACAAGGTTGAGGACAAGGAGGACAGTGACGAGGAATATCCACAGGTCAATTCCACCCTGATGATTTTTGCTGACGTGGAGAGCAAAAACCGACTGAAAGTTATAAACCGAGAAGTGAATACGGCTGCTCCGTCAACACCCAATTATCTGAAGTGGTCTCAAACTGCCATTACATTCGACCAATCTGATCACCCGACACACATAGCCACCCCTAGGAGGCAAGCGTTAGTGGTCGACCCAGTCGTTGAGGGCGCTCGACTAACCAAAGTGTTGATGGATGGCGGCAGCAGTTTGAATATACTGTATGCTGAGACGCTGAAAGGGATGGGCATTCCGATGTCCAGACTGAGCACAAGCAACATGAGTTTCTATGGAGTCATCCCTGGCAAGAAGGCCGCGTCACTCGTCCAGATTGCTCTTGATGTGGTTTTTGGTGATTCAAAGAATTTCCGCAAAGAGAAGCTGACATTTGAGGTTGTGGATTTCCAGAGTGCCTACCATGCCATTTTGGGCAGGCCAGCTTATGCACGTTTTATGGCCCGACCATGTTACGTGTACCTCAAACTAAAGATGCCTGGCCCTAAAGGCGTGATCACTGTCACTGGTAACCGCAAGAAGGCGGAAGAGTGCTTCCAGAAAGGCTCAAAGCTCGCCGATGCTCAGATGGTGGCAGAAGAGTGGCAAGAACACCAGAGGAATGCGGACCCGACTGATTTGTTGCGAGCCAAAAAACCTGCTACAGAATCAGCGTTCCAGTCGTCCGGTGAGACAAAACCAGTTCACATCAACCCGACCGACCCCAACGCTGCTCCGACTCATATCTCCACAACACTCGACCCCAAATAGGAAGAAGCGTTCATCCAGTTCCTCCGTGAGAACTGGGACATCTTTGCATGGAAACCTTCTGACATGTCGGGTGTACCCAGGGGACTGGCTGAGCATCGTCTGCGAGTCGATTCAAAGGCAAAACCTGTGAAGGAACATCTGCGACGGTCCGCCGTCCAGAAAAGAAAGGCTATTGGCAAAGAAGTGGCTCGGCTCCTAGCAGCAGAGTTTATCCGAGAGATTTACCACTCCGAGTGGCTCGCCAATGTCGCCATGGTCCCCAAAAAGGACAATTCGCTTCGCATGTGCATCGATTTTAAGCATATCAATCGGGCATGCCCGAAAGATCATTTTCCTCTTCCCCGCATCAACCAAATAGTCGACTCGACTGCGGGATGTGAGCGACTGTCTTTCTTGGATGCTTATTCCGGGTACCATCAGATCCGTCTGTTTGGACCCGATGAGATCAAAACAGCTTTCATCACCCCATTCGGGTGCTTCTGTTATGTCACCATGCCATTCGGCCACAAGAATGCCGGAGCCACGTTCATGAGGATGATTCAGAAGTGTTTGCTCACTCAAATCAGTCGGAATGTGGAAGCGTACATGGATGACATTGTGGTCAAGTCATGGAAAGGTTCCGACCTGCTGACTGACCTCACTGAGACATTTGCCAACCTCAGGAGGTACGATATCAAGCTTAACCCATCCAAGTGCACATTCGGAGTTCCTGGTGGAAAGTTACTTGGTTTTCTCGTTTCCGAACGAGGAATCGATGCAAACCCAGAGAAAGTAGGAACTATACTCCGAATGAAACGACTTGTGCGTGTGCACGATGTTTAGAAGCTTACTGGTTGCTTGGCCACTTTAAGTCGATTCATCTCTCATCTCGGTGAGAAGGCATTGCCTCTTTACCAACTGATGAAGAAGTCGGACAAGTTCGAGTGGACTCCTGAAGCTGACGCAGCATTTGCAGAGCTAAAAACCCTGCTTTCCACCCAGCCGGTGCTTGCTGCCCCGATCAGCAAAGAGCCTTTGCTGCTTTACATTGCAGCCACAGGACAAGTCGTCAGTACTGTACTTACGGTCGAGCGGGAAGAAGAAGGGAAAGCCTTCAAAGTTCAGCGCCCAGTATATTACATTTCCGAAGTCCTGACCCCATCCAAGCAACGATACCCTCATTATCAGAAGCTTGTATATGGGATTTATATGACCACGAAGAAAGTTGCTCACTACTTCTCTCACCATATCATCACAATCGTCAGCAACGCCCCCTTATCAGAGATTCTGCACAACAGAGACGCAACTGGTTGAGTGGCAAAATGGGCGATTGAACTCCTTCCCCTAGATATCAGATTTGAGGCAAAGAAAGCTATCAAGTCCCAAGCAATAGTAGATTTCCTCACCGAGTGGACTGAACAGCAGTTACCGACTCAAGTTCACTCGGAGCACTGGACTATGTTCTTCGATGGCTCCAAAATGCTGAATGGTTCCGGTGCCGGGTAGTGTTGGTTTCCCCCCGAGGAGATAAGCTCAGATATGTACTCCAGATTCACTTTGATTTCTCTTAACAATGAAGCAGAATACAAAGCACTCTTGTATGGGTTGCGTATGGCCATTTCACTCGGCGTCCGTCGCCTCATGGTCTATGGTGACTTGGATTTGGTGGTCAACCAAGTGATGAAGGAGTGGGACGTCAGAAGCCCAGCCATGACTGGTTACTGCAATGCAGTCAGGAAGCTGGAGAAGAAATTTGAGGGATTAGAGCTCCATCACGTCCCCCGACTGAAAAACCAAGCAGCCGATGACTTGGCGAAGATAGGTTCCAAAAGAGAAGCCATTCCGAGTGGCGTGTTTTTGGAGCATGTTCACACGCCGTCTGTTCAAGAAGATCCTTTCACTGAGGAAGCCCCGCAGCCAAAATCGCCACAGATCCGACTGAAGTCGAGGTCCCAGCTGTGGTCGACTTAATCATGGAAGTTCTGGTCATCACTCCCGACTGGACAGTACCCTATATCGCCTATATTCTGAGGAAAGAGCTCCCAAAGAATGAAGAAGAGGATCGGGAGATCATCCGCCGATCCAAAGCCTTTACTGTCATGAGGGGACAGTTGTACAGAGAAAGTACGACTGGAGTCAGCCAGAAATGCATAACACCGGAAGAAGGTCGAATGATTCTCAACGACATCCACTCGGGGACCTGTGGCCATCATGCGTCCTCTCGGACCATCGTGGCTAAAGCATACCGAGCGGGTTTTTACTGGCCCAGAGCAAATGAAATGGCGAAAGAGATAGTCGACAAGTGTGAAGGATGTCAGTTCTACTCCAACATGTCACACAAGCCCTCCTCAGCCTTGAAGACCATCCCGATCGTCTGGCCTTTCGCTGTTTGGGGTTTAGATATGGTTGGACCGCTGAGAACTGGCAGGAACGGCATCACCCATGTACTGGTGGCAGTCGACAAGTTCACCAAGTGGATCGAGGCCAAGCCCATTAAAAATCTTGATGCAGGCACTGCCATTAGCTTCATCCGAGAATTAATATTCAGATATGGAGTTCCGCATAGTATCATCACTGATAATGGGTCAAACTTCGACTCCGATCAATTCAAAGCTTTCTGCGCTTCCCAAGGCACGCAAGTCGACTACGCTTCAGTCGCCCACCCTCAGTCGAATGGACAAGCAGAAAGAGCAAACGGCCTGATTCTCAAAGGACTGAAACCTCGGTTGATGCGCGACCTTAAGCACGCAGTAGGCGCGTGGGTCGACGAACTTCCATCAGTTCTTTGGGGATTGAGGACTACTCCAAATCAGTCGACCGGGAGGACTCCGTTCTTTCTGGTCTACGGAGCTGAAGCAGTTCTGTCGAGCGACCTGCTTCATAATGCGCCGCGAGTCGAGCTCTACTCTGAAGCCGAAGCAGAACTAGCCCGGCAGGATGCAGTCGACCTCCTAGAAGAGGAAAGAGAGATGGCCATGATCTGATCGATTATCTATCAGCAAGACTTGCGTCGGTTCTACGCCAGAAATGTGAAGAGCCGAGCCTTCCAAGAAGGAGACTTGGTCCTCCGAGTCGACCAACAAAAGCCACAAAACTCGCCCCTACTTGGGAAGGCCCCTTCATTGTTACCAAAGTTCTCCACAACGGAGCATACCGTCTTTACAACGTCGACCGCCAGATCGACGAGCCACGAGCTTGGAATGCGGATCTGCTCCGCCCCTTTTATACTTAAGTTTTCACTCGGATGAGTTGTAATAAAAGTACTTCTGTAGTTTATTTATCAAAGACAAGAGTTTCATAATTTTCCCAGTGATTGTTATTGCTTTTGTTCTCATAAATCAGTCCCCCAGTGGGTGGCTTAGCTGCGAATCCGTTTCGCCTAAGTTTGTAAAAAAAATCCTACCGAGTGGTAAGCCAGCCTTCCACTCGGAGGCTTAGCTGTGAATCCGTTTCGCCTAAGTTTAAACAAAATCCTACCGAGTGGTAAGCCAGCCTTCCACTCGGAGGCTTAGCTGCAGTCCAAGTACTCGCCTAAGTTTAAACAAAATCCTACCGAGTGGTAAGCCAGCCTTCCACTCGGAGGCTTAGCTGCAGTCCAAGTACTCGCCTAAGTTTAAAAAAAATCCTACCGAGTGGTAAGCCAACCTTCCACTCGGAGGCTTAGCTGCAGTCCAAGTACTCGCCTAAGTTTAAACAAAATCATGTCGAGTGGTAAGCCAGCCTTCCACTCGGAGGCTTAGCTGCAGCCCAGTGCTCGCCTAAGTTTTTGAAAACCCTACCGAGTGGTAAGCCAGCCTTCCATTAGGGGGCTTAGCTGCAACCTAGTGTTCGCCTAAGTATAAAATAAAACGTGCACTCCGTGAAGAGGACGAGGTGCAGGTCGACTCCTGCCTTCTCCTTCCGAGCTACGCCACAAATACAACGTGCGCTCCGCGAAGAGGACGAGGCGCAGGTCGACTCCGGCCTTCTCCTTCGGAGCCACGCCACAAATACAATGTGCGCTCCGCAAGGAGGACGAAGCGCATGTCGACTGCTACCTTCTCCTCCAAAACTATGCCACGACAATCCTACCGAGTGGAGAGCAAAACTCCCACTCGGAGGCTTAGCTGCAGCCCAGTGTTCGCCTAAGTTTCTAAAAAATCCTACCGAGTGGAGAGCAAACCTCCCACTCGGGGGCTTAGCTGCAGCCCAGTGCTCGCCTAAGTTTATAAAATCCTACCGAGTGGAGAGCAAACCTCCCACTCGGGGGCTTAGCTGCAGCCCAGTGCTCGCCTAAGTCTAAAAAATCCTACCGAGTGGAGAGCAAACCTCCCACTCAGGGGCTTAGCGCAGTCCTGTGCTCGCCTAAGTTTATAAAATCCTACCGAGTGGAGAGCAAACCTCCCACTCGGGGGCTTAGCGGCAGCCCAGTGCTCGCCTAAGTTTATAAAATCCTACCGAGTGGAGAGCAAACCTCCCACTCAGGGGCTTAGCTGCAGCCCAGTGCTCGCCTAAGTTTATAAAATCCTACCGAGTGGAGAGCAAACCTCCCACTCGGGGGCTTAGCTGCAGCCCAGTGCTCGCCTAAGTTTCGAAAATCCTGTCGAGTGGAGAGCAAACCTCCCACTCGGAGGCTTAGCTGCAGCCCAGCACTCACCTAAACATGACGAGTACAAGTCGATTGCAATTTGTGCTTCATCCCTACCTGCAAAAGAGCATCACAGGCACTAGTATATATTCCAACCCAAGGAGGATGGTTGTTCGAAAGCAGAAGCAAACATATTCAACGGCAAACCAAGTTCAGATAGCGTCCTACGGATCCAGAAACGCTCAGGCATCAAGCCTATTAAGGTTTATCGGTTACAAAAATCACTCGGCATTCCGAGGCAAATTCAAAGCATCAAGCATAGAAGTTTTTACCCCTCCTGCGGAGGGCTGGAAGGCGCAACAAACTCGTCCAGATCGATCCCGTCTGCGATCCAAGTGGCAGCAGCAATGAAGGTCTCCATGAAAGAACGGAAGTCATGCTTCCTGGTATTTGCCACCTTGAGAGACACCAGCTTGTCTTCTCTCGCTTCCTTGCACTGGACGCGGACTAAGGACAGAGCAACGTCGGCACCACACCTGGCAGAAGACTTCTTCCATTCTTGCACTCGACTTGGAACTTCGTTCAGTCGAGTCATCAGAGACTCGAGGTCGTTCTGAAGTGTTTCTTCTGGCCAGAGAGATGTATCGATGCGCGACGTTGCAGCCTTCAGTCTTGCAAGGTAGTCGACCACCGCAGCAACGCGAGACTCGAGGTGGAGCATGTTCATAGCGGCTTCATCTTTCACTGGAGAGTTGATGGGGTCTAAGCCAGTCTCCACTCGACTAGTCTCTTCTTCAAAGTTTTGGCAGAATTCTGTGGACACGATTCAAGGATAAGCTAATGTTCCTACAGCAAGTCAGTAATTACCAGTCGGATATAAGTGGTTACCTTCAAGCATGAGAAATAGCTTCTTGGCGAGTCCTCCCAGATAAGCCTCTAGATCATTCTTCTTTCCCACCAGTTCGCTAGCTTTGTCACTCAGGACCATCTTGTCATTCTTTAGTCGAGTGACCTCCCGGTTGGCCACGTCGAGAGCAGCTTTCATATTAGTGTTTTCCTCTTCAAGTTTGCTGACCGAAGCCAACTTCTCTTCTGCAAGTTTGGTCTTGTCCGAAGCCGCTTTTTGCGCCTCGGCGAGGTCAAGGTCCTTCTTCTTCAGAGCATCCCTCAGTTTATCTGCAAAATCACAATAAGATCAGACTCGGAGAAAGGCAAGAAGCAAAGACAGTCATCAAGATTCTCACCAAACATACCTTTTTCCTCCTCCTTCGCTTTCGTGAAGTTCTCCTGGACAAGCTTCAGATCAAGTTCAAGCTGAATATGCTTGTTCTCCAACTCGGTATAACGAGAAACAAGGTCGCAGGATTTCTGCGAAAAATTAGTCGACAGACATCAAAGATAGAACACTTCCGAGTGACTAAGAGAAATATCGTAGTGTTTCTAAGACTACAGCTGAATCTAAACATTCAACTGTAGTCTCGGGGACTACACCCAGTAGGTGCACTCAGCGTGCCCCCACTAGTTCTATCATCTAGACTCAGAGTTGATCAGTCGACCGGAAGTAGCTAACTGTCAGCAGTTAGACACACAAAAAAAAAGTTCAAGGCATAAAGACTACAGTCGACTGCAAGCAGTCCACCGTAGTCTCGGGGACTACACCCAGTGGGTGCACTCAGCGTGCCCCCACTAATACAGACATTCCAATCGACACACCCAGTGGGTGCATGACAAACACTAAGATTTTCAGTCGGTGTTCAACTAACCTGGACATTGATCTGAAGAGCTGAACTCGCATCATAAGCTGCTTGGCTGGCGACTCAGATTGCCTTCACCTGCTCCATCATGATCCCCGCTTGGCGTATGGCTTCCTTGGCAGCGCCTGCCTGGTCCTCCGGGACGTGGTATGTGGAGAAGAGATAAGGTGGATCAGCACTCGACGACGGAGGACGGGCACTTGTCAACGGATCCGCAAAGGACACAGTAGCCCGAGCAACATTGCTCCCCTCCGGAATCAGTGGTTCAGGTGCTGACACAACCTGAGCAGCCTTGCCAACAGTCGCCTTCCTGCTCCTCCTCGGCCTCAGTGGCGCTTCATCGTCATCGTCAGGGAGATCGATGATAACGCTAGGTGGAGCTGCAGAAGAAGTTCAAAGTCAAAAATAAAGATCCAATCGACCGAAAGCGAAACTGCGCAGATCATACCAAGATGAGAAGTAGCAGCATCTTCCATTTCTTGATCCTCATGCCTGGCTGAAGTTTCAGAAGTAGCAGCACTGTGATTTCAAAAATCAGTCGGTCATCGATCGAGTCGACGAAGAATATATCAATGTTAAAAGGAAAAACATGAGTTATGCTGTTACCCAGAAACAGTCGGGATCTCCATCCTCATCTTCGGTAGGGCCTTCCCCGGCTTCGTCGGGGCCGCTCGGGGTTGCTTCGACGCCTTCTCAGTCGGCGCCGGTGAAGTCGTCCGAGGGCGTTTCGTCGATTGCCCAGCAGGCACGACTCCCTTGCCGCGTTCGACCGCAGGGTCGTGGGCGAGCTTGGACCTTCTTTCAGAACAGGGAGGCTCGACTGCCTCCTCCTCTTCCTCCTCCTCTCCTCTTCAGAACCAGCATCTTCATCACCTTCGTCGCCGTCCGACTCCCACTCCTCCTGGCTTTCGCCTCCGCTTCCTTCTTCTTCTTCAATCTATTCTTGTGCTCCGTTGGGCATCGAGTACATCTCGGTAGTGATCTGGAAGGCAACAAACGAATTTTTAGTCGACCAGATTGCAACAAAATGGAATGAAGAAAACAAGAGGCACAGTTGGCAGAATATGGTCAAACCTTATCCGGCTCGTAGGACTGGTCGAGTGGCGGGATCCTCCTGGCTCCATGAGGGTTGTCCCTGTTCCCTGTGATGGCGGTCATCCACCTCTCTAGAGTGACATCATCGACCTCCTCTGGGTGGACTCGAGAGGTGTCTTCGGGACCAGAGTACAACCACATTGGATGCCCCTGATACTGAAGTGGCTGAATGCACCGTCGAAGGAAGACCTCTAGAAGATCCATGCCTGTCACTCCGTCGCGAATGAGCTGGACCACACGCTCCATCAGCATCCTAACCTGAGCCTTTTCCTCCGGGAGCACCTTCAGAGAAGATGGTTTGTTCACTCGGTCCATGGAGAATGGAGGGAGACCAGTCGACTGTCCTGGCGTCGACTGGTCTTGGCAGTAGAACCAGGTCGACTCCCACCCTCGAACTGACTCGGGAAGGGTCATGGCTGGAAAGGCACTCTTTCTCCTCATCTGAACCCCGAGGCCCCCGCACATCTGAATAACTTGGCTTCTCTCGTCATTCGGGCTAGCCTTTTTCACCGTCTGGGAGCGGCAGGTAAAAATGTGTTTGAAGAGGCCCAAGTGCGGCCGGCAACCCAGGAAGTTTCCGCACAAAGACACAAAAGCAGCAAGGTAGGCAATGGAATTGGGTGTGAAGTAGTGGAGCTGAGCCCTGAAGAAGTTCAGAAACCCCCTAAAGAAAAGATGCGGTGGCAAAGAAAATCCACGATCGACATGAGTCGCTAGGAGGACACACTGACCCTCCTGAGGCTGCGGCTGCCACTCCGTCCCCGGAAGCCTCGCTGCTCCGTGCTCGATCAGCCCCTCGTTGGCCAGGTCGTCGAGATCCTTCTGGGTGATGGTCGAGTGGATCCAATCCCCTTGGATCCAACCTTGTGGCAGGCGGGACCATGACGAGGATCCGCCCCGACTGGTCGCTCTCCCCTTCGCCTGCGCCATCGCCTTCTTTGCCCGCTCCAAAGCCGTCGTCTTCTCCTTCATCATTGTCGCCGACGAGGCTGGTATGGAGCAACGACGCTGAACAGATAGAAAGGGTAGCGGATGAATATGAAGACAGGAGAGGGGAAAATGAGGGCGCACTGTTCAAACACCTTCGCCCGGTTCCTTATATGGAGTCGCTTCCGAGTGGCTGACTGGTGGACCCGGGCAATCCTGTCAAATCCCAAAACAGTCGCACGAGGGATATGTGGCGAAAAAGGTGGCGTAGGGATCGAGGCATCTCTGTCTTATCCCATCCGAGTACCGCGGCCTTCTCCGCTTCGCGCGCTTCCCGAAATTCGGATCCCACTAAATCCGCTAACCGTAGAGAAACTTGTCAGACGGAAGATCTCCTGCGATTCGTCGCTCGGAGATCTCCAAGTGTAGAAAGATCACTCGACCTATATCCAGAATGGATCAAGGCGATTGAAAAAGAAGTTGATACCGTCACCTACGGTCAGTTGATCCAGAACAAGACGTACTCATAGCATAGAAAGAGGAGTCAGAAGTATTCTCAACTCCTTCCTCACTCAAACCTCGATCCATTCGAGGGCTAATGATGAAGTCATGTACCTACGGTAGGGTCATGAACCTGTCCCAGGTACCCTCCCCAAGGACATCTACAGAAGAAACCGTCTTCCAGTCTACCAAGGGAGATTCCACTCGACAAACTGGAAGACACTCGACGAACATGAAGACACTCGACCATGAAGACTCACTCGACCACCAGGAGTTCAAGATCTACTCTGTATCCAAACGGTCTGTAATTAAGTAGTCTTTATGGTCATGATGACACTTTATGTAAGGTGTTACCAGTAACGCCGGACCTTAATGTACTTTAACCCTCCGCTACGTGGGCTGGCTGGGGTCTTGGCATCCTCTATATAAGCCACCCCCTCCACTGGCAGAAGGGTTCGCACCCCTGTAACTCTCACACATATAATCCATTCGACCGCCTTCGGGCTCCGAAACGTAGGGTTGTTACTTCTTCCGAGAAGGGCCTAAACTCGTAAAACACTTGTGTGCACAACTACTCCATAGCTAGGATCTTGCCTCTCTTTAGTACCCCCCCCCCTACACTACTGTCAGACTTAGAACCACGACACCTGTCATCTACCACCACCGCTGATCCGCCACCGCTCTGAATCCATATCCATATACCACCACCAATCCGTATCCATATACCACCACCGACCCGTATCCATATACCACCACCTCTACCATATACCACCACCGCTGCCATATCCTGCCACCATATATCCACCACCAATCCGAGTTACTTTCATATTAGGTTTGTTTTCGAGATCCATCTAATTTCCTATTCGTGTTTCCTTGCCTGAGTAGGTTTCGGAAAAAAAGCATCACGGACCCTCCACTCATGTGCATGCATAGGTATTGCCGGAGCTTCACGGATGATGAGGAGGAGTGCAAGAGCCAAGGATCACCTACACCATCCGCGAGGGAAGCGTGGAAGAGAAGGAAGAAGAAGCATGGACAAGCTTCTGGAGAGCCCGGAACCTCCGGCCCCGACGCATCGAAGCCGTCCAAGAGTGTGCCAACTCTCTGGATAGCCCGGACCCTGGACGGACCTTCGCTTGGAACCTCCGGCGCCGGACCTTCCGGCCGTCCCCGGAACTTCCGCCCCTGCCTGCGCATAGAGACTCGGCCCGTGGCCATGTACCGTTTCGCCCCTCACT
The DNA here is from genome assembly GCF_018294505.1 of Triticum aestivum. Lineage (NCBI taxonomy): Eukaryota > Viridiplantae > Streptophyta > Magnoliopsida > Poales > Poaceae > Triticum > Triticum aestivum. The sequence continues at coordinate 299,416,029 of NC_057813.1, forward strand.
TACCCCTTCGTGGCTACTACTATATATACTCACCCCCCTCCTCCATTCTAGTGTTAGCAAAGTGATAGCTCATTCTTAGGTGAGCTTTGCTCCTACCTCCTCCTCTTGAGAGAGAGAGACCACTCCCATGGAGTTCAAGACCTCCATGTGAGAAGATCCTGAGGGATTCAAGCCCCCCTTCGTGGGAAGATCCTTCTACGATTCAAGCCCTCATCTCCTTCATAGGATTTGGGATGAACTCTACCATGTATCTTGTTTCCCTTTGATTGTTCATGTACCTTGTGGATCTTGTGTGTTTGATTGTCTAGTGGATGTGTGATTGGACTTGTTCTTGAGTGTTTCCCCTTGTGATTTCTCCCCGTTCTTCCCCGTGTTCTTCGTGTTCTTCGAGGGATCCCACTCCAAACGTGAAAGATCGGCCTACACCGGGTTAGCCCCGTATCATATGGAATCAGAGCTTAGGTTTATCACGGATTTGGAGTCCCTCACATCATTTTCTAGCCTTCTTTTGCTTGATTTCATCCTAAATTCAAAAATCCCCACCAAAAATATCCCCCAAATTTTTTTGTGATTTGTTGGTTTTGATGATGTTTTGTTGATTTTGATCCATGGATTTGCTTTGTTTCAAGTGGATCTAGCTTTCCCCCATCTTTCCCCCATTTCCATCCATGAAATCTCCCCAATTTTGACCTTGGAAATCGAGTTTTCCCGCCCTCGTTCTCATATCTGGAATTTAGGTTTCATCCCGGACGAAATTCCACGACCCCCGAAACTTCCGGACTCCCCCGGAACTTCCGTCCCCCGGAACTTCCGTCGTACCCCCAGAACTTCCGGGCTAAACAGAGAGTTTATCCCAAAATCCCCCCTGATCCCCGCACTTTTTCCGCGACCCCCGGAACTTCCGGCCACCCCCCGGAACTTCCGGCCACCCCCCGGAACTTCCGAAGCCCGGAACTTCCGGCCCTAGGCCCGGAACTTCCGGCCTAACCAGAAACTTTCCCCGAAATTTCAGCATCAGCCTTTTTCACCGTTTTCATCATAACTTTTCGCTCCGAACTCCGATTTGAGTGTTCTTTGGCTCGTTTTGAAGCTATCAACGTGCCCGGGGTCCTCATATTGGTTTCACCACCATTTGACTCCATCAAATTTTTGGAAGTTTGGCATCTTTGCCTAGGCCTTCCACCATAACATCCGCATTGCCACCACCGACTTCCGCAACCTAACCCATTTTGATCCTTATAGCATTTGAGGTTGTTTGAGTTGTGACTCGAGTCTCCTAAGGTGTTTTGGCTACTTAGGGTCGGTTGCTTCTGCAGCAACCACCACCACCATAACTCCCGCATACCCTTGCCCATCATACACTTCCACCACCCAACATAACCCAATTTTGTTTGAGCTTGTTTGAGTTGTGGCTTGTGTCTCCTAAGGTGTTTCGGCTACTTAGGGATGAGAACTCTAACTCCGACATGTGTACAGCCCATCATTCCACTTCCGCATTGTCAAGTGCACACTACCACCGCTTTCCGCTACCACCATTTGACATTTGCCTTTGGAGCTTTTGAGTTCGCGGTTTTTCCATTTCCTAGGGTGTTTCGGCTAACTAGGAACGACTCGACATCAAGAACACCGCCACTCATCATCGCCAAGGAAGGTAACCTCGACGACACCATTGTACATTCTTGCCATTGCATTCTTAGCCCCTAGCCCATTTTGCGTTACTTGCCTATCAAGACTAGCCATTTGAGTATTGCCGGCAACCTGACTTGTGCACATTAGTGATATACACCTTCCATTGCATATATACCATATCATATTGGTATCATCATATCATCTCTTGTGTCACAAGCTTGTTCCCGCATATATACAATTGCTATCTTGATTTGTGCATTGTGCAAAAGTGGCCATACAAAAAAAAAGAGAATAAGCTTTTAAGCAAAGAAAAAGAGAGAGCAAAGAGCTTGTAAGCAATAGCCATAACACCAAAATATATCATATGGTATCATACTTGATCATCTTGGATCATTGTGTGAGAAACACTAGGAACCACACATATATAGCGTACTTGGGATAGAAAGTTTATCTATTTTGCATCTTATAGGTTGTGCACAAGTGTCGTATCCGCCTATTGAGCAATCGTGCTAGCGTCTCTCTTGAGTTGTGCAACACGAGCGTTTTTTGTGGACTCCACATTTTGTGCTCATTCCTTGATTGCACGACCCCATCTATCTATTCGTGTGTGTGTGTGTTTCCGTGTGCCATTCTTTGCTATTGGTCTTATTGTTTCACTTGCAAATTTGTGAATCTATTTCAACATTATTGACTCTTGCTAACATTTTGCATCAAATTTTTGTGCCACTACCCTCACCGAGCTACACCGTAAGCTTTACTTGATAGGTGTGAGTGAACAAGTCCGGTACCAATTCCACTATTCTTTCATTTCACATTGAGTGAAACGGGATACATCCTCAACTTTGGGAAAAGGTAACTTGGTATTGTTTATCTCATTTCCTACTCACCTCTACTCGACTCTTGTGATGGATAGGCAAGGCATTTCACCTTCGGTCTACAACAACAACGGCGAGTTTGATGCCACGAAAAACAACTCCGACACCAAGATGCAAGCTCAAATGGAAGAGATCATAGCCCTCATCAAGTCCTACAAGCGATCTTCCTCATCTTTGAGAAGACGCTCAAGAGCACATGCTGCCGAGCTACCATCTCCGGCAAGATCACATCGGCATCGACACCATCACCAACAAGAACGTGAAGGTCAAGATATCTACATCAACAACCCCCAACGACTTCACCATCTCCCTTGGCATCTTGGCCAAGTGACTTCAAGGCATCTTTGCCTACGAACATACGACATCTTCGCCAACAAGCACCTAAAGACTACGCTCAAGAGAAGCTCCCCAAGATCAAGTCCGCGACTTCCACGAGCTACTACGACCTCGACATCGACCACACGATTCCTTTCTATGGAACACAAGAACCCGAGGAGTATCCCGAATGGGAAAGCTTGATGGACGACTACCTCAAGCTACATCAAGTTCGTCCTGAAGATCAAGTGAAGTGCCACACAAGAAACTTCCACGACTACGCCTCAACATGGTGGCTTCACACACCTTCGGAGAGCTACTAGATGAGTTGGCCCAAGACGAAGAGAGATTTGCAGCGCGAGTTCGTGCCTCCAACCTACACGGAACAACTTCGACGCCAATTGGAGAACACCATCCAAGGATCCAAGTCCATCTACAAGTACTTCAAGGAGATGAAGATTGCCTTGCGATGAGCAGGCGTGGACGACCCCATTTTGATGAAGTTCCACTTCATGATGGGATTGAACAACGACATCTCCAAGACTATCTTCCTCGAGAACTACAAGTCCATCAACGACTACTACATTAGTGCTCTCAAGGCGGAACAAGAACTCAAGAAGGCCAAGGCTTCTCCACCCTAAGCACACTTTGCAGGGACCAAGCTCTACGACAAGCATGAGGCTAGTACCACCACGATGTCCAAGCCCGATGAGCTCCAAGATGATGCTCCCAAGTTCGACTTCACCGCCATCCCTCTTTGAGGCATTGATGATGTCGAGTCTACTTTGACTCTTTTTCAAGACGGTACAGCGACCAGTACGACTATGGAGACCCTCAAGGACCATGCTTTGGAGGCGAGCGACAAGGTGGCGAGCAAGGATGATGCTTACATCTTTGGAGGCGAGAGTGATGATGTGCCATCTTCGGCCTTCATCCACGGCGACGATGACGAGATGATCGAGCATGGGATTTTCCCTTCGGTAATGGATAGGAGTGATAATGTGCCATCTTCAGCCTTCATCCACGGCGACGGTGACAAGATGGTTGAGCATGGGATTTTCCCTTCGACCACGGTGATGTATGATGACTTGAGTGACTTTTGCCACCATATTGAGAGTGAGAGTGACTTCACCACTAGCCCCATATATGACGAGTTGCCACAATTTCCATGTGAGGAGAGCCACAACCCCCACCAATTGAGTGAGATGAGTGACTCCACCATATGTGACTTTGAGTGCACCTACTTTGAGGGAGTGAGTGAACCACCACATAGAGAGAGTGAGATAGTTGATAGGTCTCATGAGGCCATTTGCATTTCTAACAACTTGACCTCTACCTCTATTGTGTCTTCTCATTTGGTGCTAGGTCCCATTTATGATGACGCGTCGATCCTCGACGACTTCGTCCTCCCTTTGGTCAAGACGATGGCCATGGTGGAATATGATGCACCCCCACATGGTTCCATCAAGATGACGTTGACCACCATTTGGTCTTTCCCACCTCACCTACACCACTTGAGTGGAATGACAAAGGTAACATAGGTGACGGTGATGCTCTAGTCCCACTAGTGGACATTCTTAACATTGATTGCTTGCATGATGTTGATCCACCTAGTACCATGCTTCATGCTAGTATGATTTCCCCATGTGATGATTTGCCCATTTATGATGAATATGATTATTCTCATGTGGAGTCTATTAGTAGTGATGCCATGTTACATAGGATTTCTTGTGACAATTCTTTAGGTCACATCATGTTTGATAATCCGCTTGACTTGTCATATACTATGCATGAGATCCACCATATGTCTTATTTGCAATCTCTTCATAGTGACTAGGCATATGCCATTAAAGTAAACCCAATTTGCACTTATGGCATAGATGACAAGCCCGTGGTTATTGGCATTTGTTTTTCTTGCGATGATATTGATATGCTCCCTTTGCATCATTTATCTCATATGCCATGCCATGACCACCTAGCTTCGGATATGCATTGTTTTGGATGTTGTCCATTTTCTCCATATGATATTTCCGCTATTGCTCATGAGGAGGCCCCCATAGTTTCCTCGTACATTTTACGAGATTTTGATCCATCCCATTCATTACATGATCCCCATACTTGTGTGCACCATATGATCCCCATGAATAAACATGCTATTGACGTTCCATATAATTGTATGCTCAATTTGCATCCCCATCATGTCATACATAATAACTATTCTTTCATGATGGATGACATGTTCTTATACCATGCATCAAATTTCTTTGAGCGATGGTTATGTTGTGCTAATTCACACGTGCACATACACATCATGATGGATGATGTGTACATTTACCACGCGCACATACACATCATGTAGGTACCCATGAATACATGTCAACCTCGCAATCCCACGAGTTGACAAAACAAGCTCTAGAGAGCAACGATGATTTGGGATCTCATGGATTGTTTTTCCCACCGCTCTCTTCGCGCAAAGGCTTCGCGCATTTCTTCTACATGGCCCTCACTTGGTTATGGGTTGTTGTCCATTACATATTATATGCGCACCTTGCCATGTTCACTTTGCATGATATGCCCATTCCTATGCCTTTGCCATGCATTTGTGACCCATGATTTGTTTTACACATGATGATTGATTCTAGTACTTGTATGTGTATTTGCAAGCTTGGTGGAGATATTGCTTGTTATAGCCATGTTTCATCTATGACCCATTCCTATCATGATACTATAATATTGCTTTGTGGTCGTGCTTGCGATATGTCTTGCGCATTGCCTATGCCTATTATTTGCTCACATGACATGATTGCCATCATTTCCTCTAGTGTGTTGCATCTTCGCTCCACTAGTTTGCACGACTTGATCTCTATGCTTGCTTATGTTGCATCACCCATGATTCATACTTGCTCATTTCATGCGGTTGATGACAACCATTTCCATGCTTTGCACATGATTGTTATTGCTTCTTGTCACATATCTCCATATGTTGCCTCTCTCACGCTAGATGATTTTCCATGTATTGAGTGCAACAATGCTTTTAGTTTTGATAATGAGATTGCCCCCATAGCATTCTCACATATGTTTGGAGATTTTGACATATTACTTGATGTAGGGCGGAACCCTAGGGGCCGATATTTCACGTTTGGAGAGGATCCCTATGAGGAACACGAAGAACACGCGGAAGGAAACGAGGGAAATCACGGGGGAAAACAACATAAAACACTCAACCAACACGAATATGGTCACACATGTGCTAGATCCAAGAAACACGTAGAGATACATGGTTCAAATCCAACAAAGGACGATACAAGTGGCGGTAGCTCATCTCCGAGAGGAGGTCTTGAATCCACGAGGGATCTTCCCATAAAGGGGTCTTGAATCCATGGTGGATCTTCTCCGAAGAGGCCGCGGTCTCTCACGAGGAGGAGATACATATGGATGAGCAAAGCTCTATCTCAAATGAGCTAATCCCTTGCTAACTCTAACTAGGAGGAGGTGGGGGAGTATATATAGTGCTAGCCCACGAAGGGGTAAGTGAGAGGGCGATACATGGGCCCTCGCACTACTAGGGAAAACCCTATACACAGAACTTTAGCAGTAGCGTGGGTCAGAAAAGCACGCTGGTGCTAATTAGCAGTAGCACGCCTGAGGTAACCGCGCTGCAGATAAAGATCTAGCAGTAGCGCGTCTTGCTGTACACACGTTACTACTAAAATTCCCACGGCTTAGCCCATAGGCTACACATAGTAGTAGCGATCTATGACGAACCGCGCTACCGCTCCATTGTTTGTAGCAGCGCGTTTTAATATAAACTCGTTGTTGCTAAAGGTTATAAAATTAAATGGAAAGAGAATGGAAAGGTAATTGAAAATGAAAGAAATAGAATAAGGTGAAAGGAAACAAATAAAATGTGAAGAAAACTAAATGGAAAAGGGAAAAAAGAGAAAGGAGTGGCAGTAGTGTGTATCAGAGAACGCGATGTAGCTAAGATAGCAGCAGCGCTTTTCATGGAACGCGCTACTGCTACTTCTGACTTAACCACGGGGTTCGTCCTTCCCCGCGCCACTTTCCCCCAAATCCAAGTCTCTCCACTCTCGCCGCCGCCGTCGCCCGTCGACCGCCGCGCGCTCTCCGCACCCTCTACGCCGCCCCGACCCCCGACCTCAACGCTGCCCCCGCCCCCGACCTCAATGCCGCCCCGAACGTCGCCCCGAGCCCAGATTCAACGCCGCCCCCGCCCCCGACCTCAACGTTGCCCCGGACGCCGCCCCGACCTCGACGCCGCCCTGCCCCTCCCTCGTCGCAGTCACCCGAGGTGAGCACGCCCGCTCCTCCCTCTCCCCTACCTCTGCCTAGGGTTTCTTTATATTTTAGTTGCATATTAAGTTTATTTTTATTTATAGTAAGTTTATTTTAGTTGCATATTAAGAACTAGGTACTAATTAGGTAGTAGAATATTTTTATTTATATTAAGTTTATTGTTAGTAAGAACTAGTTGAATTAATAGAACTAGTTAGTAATAACTTGTTTCTATTTTTTAGTTAAAGCAATTTTTCCCGCCTCGACGTGGACGATGCCTATCCCACATCCTCGTCGTCGAGTCGGCGGAGGACGACACATGCTTGACCAGATCGGCCATGTCTGGGAGTGGGCTCCACCGGGGTGGTACTGGGAGGCGCTACCTACCGGGGGCGCAGGTTGGTAGGAGCCAGCCTGTCGTTGACCCGAACCTTCTTTGGTGGCGGTCGCGTGGGCCAGTGACGATCGAGAGGCTCGAGGACTCCGCGGAGGTGGTGCGTCACCGTGTTAGTGAGGAGGACGCGCACGTCAGTCGCTACTTGTTTGCGTTAGAGCACAGGTCGTTCTCCAATACCTGGCAGGTTCTCCGGGGATCTCACTGGAGCTATGATCCCGTGATGGTTCCTTCTCTGTGGGTGTCCACCGCCCGCGCCGATACCCGTCGTGTGCTAGGGTTTTAGTTGTATTAGTGATGTTATATGTATGACACTATTCGTGATGTATTAGTGATAATATTCGACGATGTACGGACGTATGAGATGATTTACTTTTGCTTATTGAATGCATGCTAATTTGAGTCCTATAAGATATTTTGAAATGTATATCTTGTGTTGCTCAATATCCAAGTAGCCCGTCATGTTTGCAGGTTACACCTCCGAGTGGCCTATGTTTTGCCGGAGTGTTGATTCATTTCCGTTCTGGCAAATTTCAGGCGCTTGATATGTCCTATTTTAGCAAAGGTCATGCCGGATTTTTTCATGAATTTTGGCATAACTTGTGCCGGAATATGTAGGAAATATCGAGTGCCCCGGATTTGTGTGTTGAGTATCTTGGTAGTTGTCTTCGATCGATTTTCAATTAATGTTTTAACTATGAACATAGGAAATGTTTGACGACGAAAAGGATTTCGGTATTTGCAAATACTGCGAAGACGAGCGCGGTCTGTGCAACGAAATCTTCCTAGATGATGATAGGCGCTTCAGCATCAAGCTGGACGAGAACTTCGAAGTGGATACAGTAAGTCACAGTGACAAGTCTTTTTTCGTAATTAAGCATGACATCTGCTTCATTTGCTTCCACTTATATTTTTTTTACTATTCTACTAGCGTATCCCCTGCCATGCAAGAGTTTTTGTATTGGATAAGATAGGTTTCAGTCATAGTATGGAGGAAAAGAAAGTTTACTTGAAGACCGAGCATGGTTATATTTTCCATGCAAAATTGTACAATTCAGACGACTACACCTATTTTGGATGCAAAACATGGCGAGCACTATGCAAGACTTATGCATTTGAGCCTGATATGGTTATCACCTTTGATATTCGTCCGGAAGATGATATTGAAGGTAATACCGACATCTGGGTCGATGTGCAGACGCCTCCAGTTATACCATTATGTAAGTTTCTCAACCATATTTATGTCTTTGATCGATATTGTTTATTCAAAAATAGTTGACAACTAATTTGTATTGCCAGCTTATTTCGGTGCAAGCAAACATGTCCAGCGCTTGGTAGACAGGACCGTATACTGTCCTGGGGCTGAACTCAACTGCGAGGAGCTCAGTCATTATGTTTCATGGCTTGAGGATCTTGATATTGTCAAGACAAATTTTCTTCCTGCATTTAGAAATGTTAGTACTGAAAATGTGCGACCAATAGTGTTCGTAATGAACTACGGTCACATCTATTTAGGAAGGATGGTAAGATTTTTACTATTTGTCATCAGTGCATCTTTTCCATACATTATTTTTGAAACTAAACTTCATTGCTAAGTATGTTAACATACGATGTTCTTCAACAGGGACTCCCGATGAATGTTGTGCCTTATGGGATCGAGACTAAAGGTACCATGAGTATTATCAGCTTACGACCAAGATATCCTACAGATTACTTTAGTGCATTCAAGATTAGCGACGGGTGCTTAATAGTGCAAGACTGGACCAAATATGTGATGGGGGAGCGCAGAGAAGTACTAGGGGGCAGCAAACAGATGTGCTACCCACGATTAGGAGACAGGTTCATCTGCATGCTCCAGCTTGATCAAGGAGGAGAGCTATACATGTTTTATGTTATTTTACCTAAGAGAGAGCAGCAGGAGTGATTAGCTAGCTAGAAATGAGTTTCAGGATGATGATGTGCTACACTATATTACTATGATGATAAAATAGCTAGTGTTGGTGGTAATGACTATGATGATTATTATTAGCTAGTGTTAGTGGTGATTAAATAAATATTGGGTTTTTTAGACAGAAATAAATACTGTTGGTGGTAATGACTATGAGGATGATTAAATAGCTTGTGCTGGCGGATTAGATTCAAGTGGAGGCAACATGTGGTGCACATCGAAAGTACTACTAGTCCAAACTAGATCAAGTTTGGATTAGTAGTATACTTTTGACATGCACCACATATTGCCTCCACTTGAACCTAATCCACCTTTATTTGACACACTGTTATGGACATAATGATGTATACCTCATAACTGGTATTGTATCAATATTTGTACGATGGCGCATAAATACACTAAAAAAAGTACTAGTAGCGATGGACAGAAAACACGCTGCAAGTAGTTATCTTAGCAGCAGCGTGGTACCAAACAAACGCTGCAGCTAATTGTCCTAGCAGTAGCGCGGGCAGGCACGCGCTGCTGCTAAGCAATAGCTGTAGCGCCTTATTAGTAGCGCGCCCTCCCGCGCTACTAGTGAGCACAAAACCCGCGCTACTGCTAGGGTTTTCCCTAGTAGTGTCGGCCCGTTCTCTGCGCACAAGTAGGCCGGAAGTTCCGGGCGGGGCCGGAAGTTCCGGGATCCGGAGGTTCCGGGCAAGTTCCGGCCAGGTTCCGGGCTATCCAGAGAGTTGGCGCGCTCAGGGCTGGTCTGGACTCCGGGGGGTGGAGGTTCCGGGCAGGCCGGAAGGTCCGGGGGCCGGAAGTTCCGGGCTTTTCAGAAGCTTGTCCCTGCTTCTTCTTCCTTCTCCTCTTCCATGCTTGGCCTTGGTCCTTGGATCCTCCATGGTCGTCTCGGTTGTACCTGAGTGTATGCAAGGTCCATGCATGAGGTAGTAGCCATGTCTCACATGTGGAAAGTGATGGTTCAAAGAGGAGTGAGTTCACCTTGTGCCCAATGGCGTATGGTCGAGGTCTCGTCATATGTCCTCTTGGGGCTTGGAGAGTAGTCAGAGTGTACATGGGGATGAACGTGGGATGCTCCGCATCATCTCCCCCCCCCCTTGGGAAAGATCCGACCTCGGATCGTGATCCTCATCACCATGGAAACGGTTGTCGTGGACGGACTTGTATTTGGACAAATTTGAAGGGATGGTGCAGTCCAAGTAGTCCAAGGTGTCTCCGGAGGGATAGACATGCAAAAAGAGCAAACACAAGCGACACTCGGAAATACAATGGTTAGCGCACACAAAGTGTCCATCATGTAAGAATGAGTCCGTTCGGCAAGATTGTGTGTGGCAAGACACATGATGCTTATTAAGATGATCTAGAATGATATGCAAAGCATTCATGGGAACAAAAGCATGGTGCACAAAGCGACAAATTCTACCATTGTGCAAAATGATGTCATAGAGAGACGGTTCATCAATAGCATGAATATGGCAATGGATGCTCAATATGTGTAAGCTATCATGCAATTGATGGTGGACAATATGATCATGATGTATGAATATGCCATTAAGGAAGATCACAACAAATTTGCTAAGGAAGTGCACAAGCTCAAATATCATGGATGACATGGGAATACAAGATGCAACAAGGCAATCATAATGTGAGTCAATCCATGCATAGTGTGCAAACTTGTGGTGAGTGTGATATGTCCATCGAGCATGACATGTATGAGCACAATCAATAAATATGGAGGTGTTGGTGTACCAATGCTCGATGTCGTGGCAAGAGTGGAGGTTCGAAGGTGCATCCAATAAGTGCGAGCGCTCCTCAATGTGAAGGTCCATAGAGCCAATCTCCAATGTCGCTCCTCCGTCCGCGAGATGTATCATGTAGACAACAAGAAGGAAACAACAATGAAGGAGTGACCCATCCAATATGCGTATTTGAGGATGGCTCAAAGAGAAGGAGTTCACCTTTATAAGAATGTCGAAAATGTTGGTGTCGCACATCGTGTATGCCTTCACATAACCAATATGTCTCATGATGGTAATGCCTTGTGAAACCTTCAAAACGAAAGAACATGGCAAACACTCGGAAAAACAAATGAGGTTAGCGGAAGTGCAAAACCTATCATTCGTGTGGTAATATACCCAACAAGTGTATGCATCATGCTCATCATAAGAAGGTACAAGGGAGCATTGCATAGTATGGAGGCATATGATGCGAGAACAACCAAATGCAATAGGCTCAATCAAACAAGCATGCATCACAAGTAAGGTGTCAAAGTCTCCAAGATCAATAAGCATAGTATGGTTGCACTCAATACAAGTGGATATGAAAGAGGCAATTAATGGACACAAGAGACAATGATCAAGATATATCATGTGAGAGGCATGAGCATATATGTCATCAACCCAAGAAAGCGAGTAAGAGTGGAACATGTGTGATGCAACATAGCAAGCAATCATAGCGATCAAGTCAAGCAAGCTAGTAGTGCGAATATGCAACATACTAGTGGGAATCATGGCAATCATGTCATGTGTGCAAATAGTGGGCATGAGTAATTCACATGACATAGCACAAACATGAAAGCAAGATATGAGAAAAATATCATCAATGTATTGGTGAGAGGCCATATGTAAATAGCAATGGGACATCATGACTCTCCCAACACAAGAATCAACAATAGCATGAGGTACATGATAAACATGGCAATAGCAACAAGGGTCTCCACCAAGCATGCAAATACACATAGGAGTAGTATAATGGTCAATCATGGGTAGATGCAAGCAAGGGTCACAATTGCATGGAAAAATCATGTAAAGAGGCATAACATGCAAAGTGAACACGATAGTATGGGCATACGGTGACAAGTGATAAATAGCCCATAGCCGTGTGAGAGCCAAGTAGAAGAGATGCGCATAGTCCTTGCGTGAAGGGGACGGTGGTAAGGATAGTCCACGGGATCCCAATTCATCGTTGCTCTCAAGAGCTCATTTCGTCAACTCTTGGGATTGAGAGGTTGATGAGTATATGTGAGTACCTACACAAAACAAAGGCAAAGGAAAAATTGTGTGTGCGTGGTATATGTACACATCATCCATCATGATGCGCACGTGCATGTGTCGGCTAGCACAAAATATCCAATGCTCAAATAAATGAGATGTGTGATATAGAAACATGTCATCCATCATGAGAGGTTTGTTATTATGTATAGCATAAGGGAGACTCAAATTGTGTAATGCATGATGAGAAATATCTAGAGCATTGTTATTCATGGAATGCATAAGCTGCATGCAATCATGGGAATCATGCAAAGTATGGAATGCATCAAAATCTCCTAATATGTTTGAGGAAGCTATGGGGGTCTCCTCATGAGCATTAGTGGAAACATCACGTGGAGACTATTGACAACATCCAAAACAATGCATATTCGGAACAATGTGATCATGGCATGGCATAGTAGATGAATTGCGCAAATCATGTAAAGGAAGCATGGCAATATCATCACATGAAAAAACAAAAGACAATGACCATCATATCGTCATCTATGCCATAGGTGCAAATAGGATTTATTTTAATGGGGCATGCATAGTTACTATGTTGAGATTGTAATGATGCAATATGTGATGTAGGGTGGAACCCTATGAAGACGACCTTTCACGTTTGGAGAGGATCCTATGGGGAAACAAGAGAAACACGCGGAAGAACACAAGGGAAAACACAAGGAGAAACGATAGAATCACTCAACCGACAAGTAATCAATCACACAAGGGCTAGATCATCAAAAGCATAAGGTAACACATGATCCAAAATCAACAAGGGGAGGATACAAAGGGAACCATTTTTCTCCGTGAGGAGGTCTTGATTGTCTTCTCCGGATGGAGGCCATGAATCCGAATGGATCTTCTCCGAGGAGGCACGATCCCTGATGAGGACATCAATACCATTGTTACACCCACAACCCCTACTGCTACATATACTGGACCAATTACTAGAGCTCGTGCATGCCAATTAAATTATCAGGTACTTTCGTTTCTTGGTAATGATTCTAATGTTCATGAGAATATGATGTTGCCTAAATTGGATACATTTGTTTTGCTTACAAATGAAGGGCCTAGCTTGGAGAAGGATGAAAATTGAAGCAAGAACAAGCATGGAGATGATGGCATGCGCAAGGGGAACAAGAACGGAGTTACAAGTGATGATTTCAGGACTTTGAAGCCACCATAATGGGTGCATGAAGCCTTGGATGAAATATACAAGATGCCACTTTATAAATTTCGTCCCGAGGCTATTCTAGGTGCTGCATCACCTTATTATTGGGCCAGGACCATGTAATTTCGAAATACATAAGTATAGGCTATTTTTAGAGTCCGTATGTGTGGGGAAACAAGAGATAGGGTTGATTTCGGACCCCTCCACCAAGGGCCACGAAACCCCCCCCCCTCTTCCTCCATATATACAGCCCTTAGGGCACCGTTTAGACTTTGGGTTTTGTTTAGATTAAAGTTCGCCATAGCTGCAACTTCGCATACTTCGTTTGTGTTCAACGACCAGACAAAGGCGTCACAGAACCCCACCTTGATCAATAAAGCTTTCATCTTATATTCGCAATATCCTGATTGCAATCTCAGTTTCTTGCTTGTTCTTCGTTTGCTCGCAAGAAACAGACCCTTGTGGTTAGGTTGATCGTGCTCCGGCATGGTCAATAACCTCTCGGAGTTGGTTTAGCGATTGCTAAGGCGCGACGTCCTCACACGTTCGTAGTCGGATCGTCAAAGTCGACTTCCACCAAAGCGATATCCATCATCTCATCGAAAGACGGGACACCTTTGCCTCTATCAAGTGGTATCATATTTTCAGGTTGCTCGGTGAGATTTTATAGTTTTTCGTAGTTTAGATCTAGTCTTTTCTTCATACCTATAGTCCATGAAAAAGCCAAAAAAATAATTAGGGTTAGTTCATCATATCCGAACCAATTAGAGCCTTTGCATAATCTCTTCTATATTTGCTTTGTTGAATTTGTGGTTGCATCATCGTGTCAAGTTGCTGGTCTTAGCGTCTAGTTTCCCTTAGAGTTTCGAGTTCTGTTCACAAGTTGGCATGCCGCCGCCGCACCATCGTCATCGCTCCTGCCATCTACCACCACCGCTGATCCGCCACCGCTCTGAATCCATATCCATATACCACCACCAATCCGTATCCATATACCACCACCGATCCGTATCAATATACCACCACCGCTACCATATACCACCACCGCTACCATATCCTGCCGCCATATATCCACCACCAATCCGAGTTACTTTCATATTAGATTTGTTTTCGAGATCTGTCTAATTTCCGATTCGTGTTTCCTTGCCTGAGTAGGTTTCCAAAAACCACCCTCCGTTTAGGCCCAAAATTTTCCAAAAATGCACTTGACAACAAAATTTCTGGCTATCCTATTTTTAGGTGCTTCCAAGCGTATTCAGACAGTCGCCGTTATAGAAAGTTCTTTTTTGACCCGTTTCCAGATTTTGGGTCCGGGCAGTCGAAAAAAAAATTGGTCAAAAAAAATTCGTGCCTATCCTGTCAGTTTGACTTGGGAAGAGTTTTGAGACACTCGCCATTATAGTGATTTTTCGCAAAAAAAGAGCGCAAAAAAAGGAGCGCAAAAAAATAGAGCGAAAAATAAAAAAATTCCAGAGTGTGCTTTTCCCTTGTTTACGTCCAGCACTATGATTTTGTTAGTGTTCTAGGCTCGCGTCTCTAGCACGGTCTAGCCTAGAACCAGCACAGTACCGTCGTTGAGCGTTTATTCAACTTTGCATCTCTGAATTGATTATTGCTGGCCATTTTTGCTACCATATTATAAGCCTTTCCAGCTACACATACATCTACGGCGTGCGTTTGACTCTCCCTGGTAATCGCTCTATCCAAGCTTTGAGAGTTTTGACTACAACGGTTGCCGATCACCCCGTGCTGCTGGGTAAGAATTGGTAAGAATTTGAGATTCGCTTGAAGGATTTGTGACACAGCACCACCACCACCGTTTCCTAGTAGTATGTACGATCATATTCTTTTGTGTTTCTATTGCTGCTAACCATGGCAGGATCACAAGACGACGAGATTGACTAGGAGAACATGACGAACAAGGCGTTTCATGATAAGTTTCATCAAATGTTGGGTCAACAGGTGGAAGACGTGATGGCCAGTTTTGGAAAGGCAATGGAGAGGATGGATGACATTGAGAAGACAATTGAAACCAAGTTGGACGCCAAGTTTTATGAATTACTCAAACGTCTCCCACAACCAGTTCTACGCCGCGATACAGTAGGGCGAGCACAGCGTGTTCCTATTGAGACAGGACAAAATTCTGGTGCCGCTGCTACTGCTGTTGGTGCATCTGTAGCTCATGCTGCTACTGCAGAGGTGGAGGACTATTACGAGGATGATATTGATCAAAATCAGAACTACGTGCAGCCACCAGCAGCACCACCACCACCAGGTCGACCTCGGGTATTTATTCGCAACGGTAGGCCTGCACCACCACCTCAGGTACAAGATAATGACCATATTCCTGAACTGAAATTGAATATTCCACCATTTGAGGGTAGATATGTTCCTGATATATATCTTACTTGGGAGTTAGAAACTGAACAACGTTTTACATGTTTACAATATCCCGAGGAGAGACGGGTTGCTGCTGCTGTTTGTGCTTTCACTAGTTTTGCATGTGTATGGTGGTCTGAACATTGTAGATTATATCCTATTCCAACTACTTGGGCTGCTTTGAAAACTGCTATGCGTACTCATTGGGTTCCACCATATTATCAACGTGAATTGCTTCAAAAATTGCAGCGTTTAAGACAAGGGAAAAATTCTGTAGAAGAATATTACCAGGAATTACAAACTGGCATGATTAGATGTGGTATTGTTGAGGAGAATGAAGCTATGCTTGCACGTTTTATGGGTGGGTTAAATAGAGAGATTCAGACCATTCTATAGTATAAGGAGTATACTAATATCACTCGTTTATTCTATCTTGCTTGTAAAGTTGAATGTGAAGTGCAGGATTGACAAGCATTGGCACGAACTAACTTTTCTGCAGGCCGACCTTCATCATGGACACCGCGTGCATCTTCTACTTCAACTGTACCAGCACCTCCATCAGGTGCCACCTCCAGCCGTGATACAAGAAAGCAGGCACAACCACCATTATCTGCCAAGAGCGCACCTGCCGGGCCTGCACAGAGTTCTTCTTCTTCCATGGCATCAACTGGGCACACAAGTGATATAATTTGTCGTCATTGTAAGGGAAGAGGTATCCGGAGAGCCGGACTATATACATCGTCCGGACTATTGAAGTGTGAAGATACAAGACTCAAGACTTCGGCCCGTGTCCGGATGGGACTCTCCTTTGCGTGGAAGACAGCTTGGCGATCCAGATATTTTATTTCCTTCCTTGTAACCGACTCCATGTAAACCCTAGCCCTCTCCAGTGTCTATATAAACCGGAGAGGATGGTCCTTAGAAGGCCCATCACAATTACAATCATACCATCATAGGCTAGCTCTTAGGGTTTAGCCTCTACGATCTCGTGGTAGATCTACTCTTGTACTACTCATATCTTCAATATTAATCAAGCAGGAAGTAGGGTTTTACCTCCATCGAGAGGGCCCGAACCTGGGTAAACATTGTGTCCCTTGCTTCCTGTTACCATCAGCCTAAGATGCACAGATCGGGACCCCCTACCCGGGATCCGCCGGTTTTGACACCGACATTGGTGCTTTCATTGAGAGTTCCTCTATGTCGTCATTGTAAAGGCTCGATGGCTCATCTCGTTGTCAAGGACGACATCACCTCTGGGGGAGCGCTAGCTGTAGGCCAAACTCTCCGACTTGGCAGCTTCATTATGGCCGCCCCATCGGCTGTCGCGCCAACGATGGCCTCTCGGGTCATCACGCATAACCTCCGCATCAATTCAGAGCTTGCTGAAAAGATGGATCCGATCGAGCTCTCCCCCCTTAATGAGCTCTTGGATCGCATCGCCGCTTCGGGAGTCGCTACGGACTATGACCGAATTGGGCTTAAACCCGATCAAAGGGACATTAGATCCCCGCCAGCCACCCATGAGATAGCGGTAGTGGAGGAACCACACACGGGTCGCCCCTCAACTTCGAGGACGAATTATGTCCGGATCACTGAACTCAGTAAGCCGAACAGCTACTCAAAGGAAGGCACGACCCAGGGCCCGGACTTAGAATTGGGCATCGGGCCGAAGAGATCGGGTGATACTCCGGATCCCGAACTATCGGGCTCGGAACCTTCCATGCCCCCGGGTGTTAGATCGGATCAAAATCCGGATTCAACCAACGACACTTGCTCGGACTTAAACCGTCTCTCCCGCATCAGGCAAGAGCCCCTGGAGACGGTACACCGTTACTGGGCCAGATTCCTCCTTGCGCTTAACAAGGTCGAGGACTGCCACAAGGAGGACGTAGTCCCGCTTTTTTGCAAAAATTGCATGAACAAAGGACTCCTTAATGCTATAAGTCGTCGTGACATAGTGCACTTTGCGGACTTAGCAACCATAGTACAGAAGTACTGTGCGATGGAAAGCGCCTGGAAGACCCAAACAGAATTTTGGGATAGTACGGCCCTCACCAGAACCTTTGTCCGAACTAAACGGCCGAACTCTTGTAAGTCGACCAATTCAATTCCCAAGAAACCAAAGCCCACCCCAGGGCGTGGAACGGTATTGGAAGAATGGCTCAATGGGCCATGTAAGCTTCACAGTACGCCGGATGCAACACCAACCCATAGCCTTAGGGCATGTTGGCTACTCCGGCAGGTAGCTAAAAGTGGCGAGGATCTCCTCGAGCGCCATAAAGCAGAACAACATCCCGCCAAGGAACACAATACAGTACTAACAGTCTTCGAGACTTTTGCCTCAAACAATAGGCGCAAGCGAGCTCATCGAAGCTCTGCCGAAATCTGCCATGTGGCAAAAGTAAATCCGTGGAACGACACTGCTATAAATTTCAACGCCTGTGACAAACCCCAATTCCAGACCATCTGGGCACCAGCCGCTCTGGTCCTTAGCCCAATAGTGGACGGCTTTCAGCTCACTAAAGTACTCATGGACGACGGAAGCGGATTAAACTTGAACTACAAAGAAACACTCAATAAGATGGAAATTGACAAAAGCCGCATTGAACGAAGTGGCACAACCTTCAGGGGAATTATCCCTAGTCGGGAGGCACGGTGTGCGGGGAAAATCACACTCGATGTGGTATTCGGCACACCAAAGAATTACAGGTCCGAAGAAATCATATTCCAAGTGGCCCCTTTCAGCAGCGGATACCACGCCCTTCTAGGGCGGGATGCGTTTGCAAGCTTTCAAGCTATACACCATTATGGGTACATGAAGCTTAAAATGCCCGGACCCAATGGAATCATCACTCTAGCTAGTGATCCGGACGTCGCACTCCGCGCCAAAAACAAAACCGCAGCACTAGCCTTGGAAGCACTGTCTGAAGCCCTAGCAGCAGAAGAATTAACAATGTTGCGCACCATAGTGGACAGGGACAATGTGATACTCGACAAACGACCCAAGTCCACCTCATTTAAACCCACAGATGAGATAGTCAAATTCCAAGTCCACCCAACGGACCCCACGAAGACAGCTTCCATCGGGACACAGTTGAGTCCCACTATGGACGCCGCACTGCGAGACTTCTTACGCGAGAATTGGGACATTTTCGCCTGGCATCCATCAGACATGTCGGGCATCCCGCGCGAATTGGCCGAACACAGCCTTAACATACTAAAGGGATAGAAACCTGTCAAACAGACCCTAAGGCGATTTTCAGAGCCCAAACGGCAAGCCATTGGGGAGGAGCTAGCCAAGCTACTTGAGGCCAGATTCATCAGAGATATCAAACATCTGGATTGGCTGGCGAACTTGGCAATGGTACCAAAGAAGGACAAATCATGGCGCCTGTGCGTCGACTTCAAAGACCTTAACAAGGCTTGCCCCAAGGATCCCTTTCCCCTCCCTTGCATCGATCAAATCATCGATGCCACAGTAGGACACGACTCGTTGTGTTTCCTCGACGCATACTCTGGATACCATCAAATAAAGATGGCAGAATCCGACCAAGCTGCAACAGTTTTCATAACGCCATATGACCCTTTCTGCTTCAATACTATGCCTTTCGGGCTTAAAAATGCCGGCACAACCTATCAACGCATGATTCAAACATGCCTGGAGAAGCAAATCGGCAAAACAGTAGAGGCATATGTGGACGACGTGGTCATAAAAACAAGACACGTCGAAACCCTAATAGATGACTTGAGGCTTACGTTCGACAACCTCCGAACATACGACATCAAGTTGAATCCAGAGAAATGCGTTTTCGGCGTCCCCTCTGGAAAACTGCTGGGCTTCATTGTTTCCAATAGAGGAATTGAAGCTAATCCGGCAAAAATCCGAGCTTTGTCGCAGTTGGCTATACCAACAGACCTCAAACACATCCAGAAACTAGCTGGATGCGTGGCTGCTTTGAGCCGCTTTCTCTCCAGGTTAGGAGAAAAGGCATTGCCTCTTTACCGCCTTCTTCGGCACACCAAACACTTCATGTGGACAGATGCAGCCGCGGCCGGACTCGATGAAATAAAGACCTTATTGGCCAATAATCCAGTCCTAACAGCGCCAAATATCGGCAAACCTATGCTACTGTACATAGCTGCAACACATCAAGTTGTAAGCGTAGTACTCGTCGTCGAACAAGAGGTTGACGGATACAAATTGCCGCTACAGAAGCCGGTTTATTATTTATCCATGGTCCTCACCCCATGCAAATCCCGATACCCACACTATCCAAAAATAGCATACACGGTCTTCATGGCATCCCGAAAGCTACGACACTACTTTCAAGAGTGTTCGATTACGGTGGCCTCCAAAGTACCACTAAACGATATAATAAATAACCGCGATGCCACGGGTCGGATCGCTAAATGCGCCATCGAGCTCCTTCCGTTCGACATAATATACAAGCCTCGGCGGGCTATCAAGTCGCAAGTATTAGCTGACTTCATCGCCGAATGGACGGAAGCCGAACTCCCTAAAGAGTACGGCACGTACTCTAACTAGATCATGCACTTCGACGGCTCTAAAATGCTGGCCGGATTGGGAGTAGGTGTAGTCCTGACATCTCCCACCGGAGACACGGTCCAATACATCCTCCAAATATTATACACAGACTCCAACAATGCAGCCGAATATGAGGCTCTGTTGCACGGTCTTCGGATGGCAGTCTCTATGGGCATTCAACGCCTAGAGGTGCGCGGGGATTCAAACCTCGCAATATCACAAATAAATGGAGACTTTGATGCCAAGGATCCAAAAATGGCGGCCTACCGTAATGTCGTCCTTAAAATGTCAGCTCGGTTTGAGGGGCTCGAATTTCACCATGTGGCTCGAGAAAACAATCAAGCGGCAGATGTCCTTGCCCGCATCGGCGCTAAACGCGACCCTGTCCCACCTAACATATTCCTGGAAAGGCTCTTCAAGCCATCCGTGGTATGGGAAGGGGAGTCCGGCAATACCAGCACGGATCCGAATACATCCCCAGATTCCAAACTATGAGACATAATCGGAGGCTCTACCACCGAAATAACATCGTCAGCCCACAAAATAATGGCTGTCATCGCCCCATGGACTGAGCCTTTCTTGGCATACCTAAATAGGCAGGAGCTCCCCGAAGATCAAAATGAAGCACGCTGCATCGTCCGGCGTTCTAAAGCTTACAAAGTCCATGAAGGGGAACTCTATAAGAAAAGTGCGACCGGAGTGCTCCAAAGGTGCATCTCCGAAGAGGAAGGGCGGCAGCTCTTGGCTGAAATCCATGCCGGACTGGGCCGGCACCACGCCGCGGCTCGAGCACTAGTCAGCAAGGCCTTCCGTACAGGTTTCTATTGGCCGACGGCCCGAGCAGACGCACAGGACCTTGTCCAACACTGCGTCGGTTGCCAGCTCTTTTCCAATCAGAGTCATATGCCCCCTACCGCTCTCCAAACAATCCCCATAACTTGGCCCTTCACGGTCTGGGGGCTGGATATGGTTGGACCCCTTAAAGGGGAAGCCACAAGAAAAAATACTTATTGGTCATGGTAGACAAGTTCACCAAATGGATAGAAGCCAAACGAGTGAAAACGGCTGAATCAGGACCAGTAATAGACTTTATATCCGGGGTCGTACACCGATACGGTGTCCCCCACAGCATCATCACTGATAATGGCTCAAATTTCACAGCCAATGAAGTGAAAGTTTGGTGCGGCAAAATGGGCATTAAGCTCGACTATGCTTCCGTCTACCATCCTCAAACAAATGGCCAGGTTGAACGGGCAAACGGTCTCATCATGAGCGGCATTAAACCCAGACTAGTGCGATCCTTGACAGAGTCGGACACTCATTGGGTCGAGGAGCTCGACTCCGTGCTCTGGGGGCTGCGGACCACGCTGAATCGCACCACCAGATATACACCATTTTTTATGGTGTACAGCGTGGAAGCAGTACTACCCTGCGACATAATCCATGATTCGCCACGCGTATGCATGTACGAAGAGAAGGAAGCTGAGTTAGATCGGCAGGATAACTTGGACGCCCTGGAGGAGGAGCGCGACGTCGCGAAGGCCCGTTCCGCATTCTATCAACAACAGGCTCGACGATACCAAAGCAGAGAAGTGCGGGCCAAAACTTATAATATTGGCGAGCTCGTTCTACGCTTACCGGAGAAGAAGAAGGACAAGCTCAAACCCAAGTGGGAGGGTCCCTTCATCATCGACAAAGTTCTCACCGGAGGAGCATACTGCCTACGTAATGCGTCCGATAACAGACTCGAGCCGAACCCATGGAACGCGGCCAGACTCCGGAGATTCTACGCCTAGCACCGAACTCAGTGTTCGTCTCCTTACCTCCTCCTTTTTTAATTATGCTCCCTCCCTTTTCCTTTCTCGATCTTTTTTTTCTTCACACAAAGCATTTAATACAGTGCGGACTCCCGGATTATTCCGGCCACACTACATGTGTAAGCAATACCTGGGGGCTTCCTATACGGAAGCTAAACGTAACTTACTCTAAAAGGCTTTTTGCCCATCACACGTGTGTTTTCCATGTGTGCCTTTTCTTCACCATTATATGCATCGATATGACTTAAGACGTGGCCAAGCTGGGTTGCCTGGCTCCTGTGTTTATGCCCTACGTTCCCGTTAATTTAGCTAGGGCATAAGGGGAGCACCTCTTCGATTGTACTGCAGGTTGAGACGGATGTGTACCTCAGACTGGGTGAAGCCGAAAGCTAGTTTCCTTAAGAGAATATTCGGTCGGTGAACAAAAGATGTCTTCGTTTATCATAACATTAATCCCCAGAAGTTTTGTATCCTGCGCTATGGTTCACAGTCCGGACATGTGCCTTGACGCATGCTTACCCAGGGAAAGGAACCCTTAACGGAACTATTCTCCCTGGAAGATGTTTCTAACTATCCATGTAATATAACATAACTAGTTGGGTACTTGTCTGTTCAAGCACTTATGACCCCTACGCCTGGTTTCCATGCATACTCCGGTTTTGTATAACCGAGCGGGTATTCGGACACACCCCGGACTATAGGATCCGGGGGCTGAAGCGAAAGGGTCCACCATGACAAATGATTTTAATCCGGCTAGGGGCTACTTATGTACAATGAATTACACAGTCCCTTGGACTGACTATATTCCTCCTCTATACCATCCAACAGGCTATCTAGCTTACAATCCTATTGAGAATACTTCGCGGCTAACGCCACCGGGTCATATACCAGACTCACGGGAATTTCTTGCCCATCTGGCCCTGCCGGTCCGACTTCGGCCATATGGTTCAGGTCCAGCTTGGTGTAGCGCGTCTTCACCATAGCCCATGCTTCCCTTGCACCCTGCCGGCAGGCTGACATCTTCCACAGTCGAAAGCGCCGCCGTGCTCCTTGAAGCATGTCCACAAGCTCTCCCATGCCATTCGGCAGGAGGCTTGACGCCCACAAGGCCCGCGCTACGCCCTGCATCGCCTGCCGAGCTCGCTCATGCAGCTGTGAGAGGTCTTGCAGCAAATCGCCTGCAGATGCAGGCATCTCCTCCTCAGGGCGACCCGTCAGCATTCCTACAAGCAAAACTCTTGTAATATACTTCCCCGCCAAACTATGCTACAGTTCGTCTAGGCACTTACCATAAATGCTACGGCGAAGCCTTTTGTTCTCCTTCATGGAGTCCGCCAGCTGCGCACGGACATCTTTCAATTCCACGTCCAGCCGAACATTGGCATCTTGGAGAGTATTCTTATCCTGCTTAACTTGCGTAAGAATGCGCTTGCCGGCCTTTAGTTGCCTTTGGAGATGCGACTTATCATCCCTCCCGCCCTCCGGATTTACTCCGGGGTCATCTGCAGAATTTTCTGTTAAATTTGTTAAACCAGCCATTTGCTAACTGGTACATTTCCGTACAATCGAGATAAATGTTGCCATATGAGGCCTTCTAGGATTCCTCTAGCTTGGCAACTGTGGCCCTTAGTTGGGTCTTGCACTCCTCTAGCTCCCGAGACAATTGCTCATTCCTATCTACAAGAACCTACGCATAAATTGATACTTAAAACCGTTGTTCCAACCGTTTCAAGTCTCAGGGGCTACTGCTATACATGCTTATCAAATTTTCTTACCCGTATATCTTTGGTATACTAGTTCGTCGCCTGGGCAAGCCCACCTTGAGCAGCCCGGATGTATGCGTCTCCCGAATTGAAACCATAATGCCTCTTCAGAAAAGATGTTGTTGCGAAGTACGGCCCGTCGACGCCAGTGATTCATGGCACTCTCTACTTTGGAATTCATGGCAGAGAGCATATCTGCGTCCTCTGTCGGAGGACTATGCGGCATCGGCCCTACGCCCGCCTCCTCTCTCAAAGTCGGTTCCGGAGCCCGACTGGTGGACGCGTGGTTGGCAGGATCCCCGGACATAGTCCAGATACTCCTCTTCCTGCCAGGATGTAAAGGGTGTTGTTATACTTCAAATAACAATAATTACATGACAGGTTGTTTCCTTACCTCTGTAGAGGCGTGTCGGCCCTAATCGCCTTCCTATTGAGCCTACCCAATCCGGACGCTTGTGGCTGATAGGTCCCTAGGGGCTCGGCCCTGCGCTCCGAACGTCGCCTATGCAAAAACACGGCGCTTCAGGGATAAGGCGTGACATCAGGAAAGAGTCCTCTTCGGAGGATCGAGTCTTCGGCTGGCTTACACGCGACGAAGGTAGCAGTCCGGGATAATCAGCAGTGATAGCCACTGGGGCGCCATCACGGCTCGCCCGACAAAATATCCCGTCGACAAGCTCCACGGCCGTGTCCGGGTCTTCTTCAAGTCCTGGATCCAGGGCCCTTTCGGGGTCCTCTGGCTGCGGGGAAGGGCTGGAGATTCCTTCTACGGCCCTCCTCAGTTCCTGCTCGTAAATATCAAGGCAGGTAACCTTAGCAAAGAACACCACAATAAGTTAAGCGAGAAAATAAATGAAGACTTACCCAGTTTGGGGGATTATACATGGAGAATCCGTCCCGCGGTTTGATATGGAGGAAGTCTTCCTCTTCTCCTTTGTATAGGTCGGACAGTATCCTTGCTAGAGCGGTGGCGGAGTCCGGACCCTTACGGCCACAGCGGGTGGCATCGTCTGCTCCGTTGAAATGCCACATGGGATTGCCCCTATATTGAAGCGGCTGTACTCCCCGCATTATGCATATTGCCATGACCTCGACTATCGTCAGTCCGGATTTGGCCAGTAACTTTATCCTGCTCATCAAGAAATGTATTTCCCTGGTATCCTCTTCTTGGGGGCCTCGGGGGCGCCAGCTTAGACATGCCCTCGATGGGGTGTTACTGAACTTGGGGAGTCCTGTCCGGACTGGATCTGGAAGGGGAGCATCGTCAATATAAAACCACTCTGAAGCCCAGTTATCTGGTGCCTTCTTGGGAGTACCGGATAGGTATCCGGTCTCAGCGATACGCCATACTTCGACCCCGCCCACTTGACATAGGGACTCTCCCTGGTTGCGAGGGACAAGGCAGAACAGCTTCTTCCACAAACCAAAATGAGCCTCGCAGCCTAGAAATAGCTCACAAAGGGCGACATACCCTGCTATATGTAGTACGGAGGCTGGGGTAAAGTTGTGCAACTGGAGGTCGTAGAACTCCAGGAGCCCATGTAGGAATGGATGAATAGGAAACCCGACGCCCCTTAACAGATGTGGAATGAGGCATATTCGTTCCTCTGGAGACGGATTGGGGGATCTCTCCGCTTGTTCTCCGCCGTTATATGTGGCCACTCCGGCTCGGACGGGGACCATGAACGCCGGCGGGAGAAGCCCTTGGGTTTGTAACTTTATCAAACGGCTATGACAAACTGAACACTCTCCCTAGTCCCCTGGCTTGGGGCAAGGGGAGCGAGCAGAAGAGCTTCTACGACCGACCATGTTGGAATGGTTTTTTCGGGGCGCTCTGTTGGATGCTTGCTCGAGGAGGGAGAGTGAGGTTTGGATCTGGGAATCCACGTCTCTTCAAATAGACGGTTAGCCCGAAGGACCGAGTGTGGCAAATGCAAAAATGCCTCGACTCCTCGCATTTGCTCGACACGTGGAAATGGTCATTATTGAGGCACTAAAGCCGAGGAGTACAACATTGATGAGATGTCGCACACTGTTCATCGTGATGGGTACATTGGAGTATTCGGAGAAGGAACCCGCCTTGCAATGCCGAAGACAAGACTGCGCGCCGGACTCATCATCATTGAGGCCTGGTTTAGGGGCTACTGAGGGAGCCCTGGATTAGGGGATATCCGTAGAGCCGGACTATATACATCGTCCGGACTATTGAAGCATCAAGATACAAGACTCAAGACTTCGGCCCGTGTCCGGATGGGACTCTCCTTTGCGTGGAAGACAAGCTTGGCGATCCGGATATTTTATTTCCTTCCTTGTAACCGACTCCATGTAAACCCTAGCCCTCTCCGGTGTCTATATAAACCGGAGAGGATGGTCCTTAGAAGGCCCATCACAATTACAATTATACCATCATAGGCTAGCTCTTAGGGTTTAGCCTCTACAATCTCGTGGTAGATCTACTCTTGTACTACTCATATCTTCAATATTAATCAAGCAGGAAGTAGGGTTTTACCTCCATCGAGAGGGCCCGAACCTGGGTAAACATTGTGTCCCTTGCTTCCTGTTACCATCAGCCTAAGACGCACAGATCGGGACCCCTTACCCAAGATCCGCCGGTTTTGACACCGACAGTGGGTATGAGTCCGCTAGTGACTATGATGAGGATACTTTGGCTCTTATTACACGTGAAGAACATGGTGGAGATGATTCTGATCATGAGACACAATACATAGCTCCTGAAGACGCTAACAGGTACGAATGATTAGTTGATCAAGGTGTTTTGAGTGTGCAGGTCACACAAGCTGAGCAAAATCAGAGGCACAATTTGTTCCATACAAAGGGAGTTGTGAAGGAACGTTCTGTGCGCGTCATCATAGACGGAGGGAGCTGCAACAACTTGGCTAGCATCGAGATGGTGGAGAAGCTATCTCTCACCACAAAACCACATCCACATCCTTACTACATCCAATGGTTCAACAACAGCGGCAAGGTTAAGGTAACACGTACTGTTCGTGTGCATTTTAGTATCTCTACATATACTGATTATGTTGATTGTGATGTGGTACCTATGCAAGCATGTTCCTTATTACTTGGTCGACCATGGCAATTTGACAAAAATTCTATACACCATGGTAGAAACAATCAGTATACTCTTGTTCATAAGGATAAAAATATTACTTTGCTTCCTATGACTCCTGATTCCATTTTGAAAGATAATATTAATAGAGCTAATAAAGCAAAACAGGAGAAATATAAGAGTGAAAATCAGCTTGTGGCAAAAGAATTTGAGCAACAAATGAAGCCTAATACTAAACCATCTAGTGTTGCTTCTGAAATTAAATTGAAAAGTGCATGTTTACTTGCCACTAAATCTGATATTGATGAGTTAGATTTCAGCAAATCTGTTTGCTATGCTTTTGTGTGCAAAGAGGCATTATTTATATTTGAGGATGTGCCTTCCTCTTTGCCTCCTGCTATCACTAACATTTTGCAGGAGTTCACTGACGTCTTTCCACAAGACGTGCCACCGGGATTACCTCCCATTCGATGGATTGAGCATCAGATTGACTAAATTCCCGGTGCATCATTACCCAACCGTGCGCCATACCGTACCAATCCAGAGGAGACGAAGAAGATTATGCGTCAAGTACAGGAGCTGCTCGACAAAGGTTATGTACGCGAATCCCTTAGTCCTTGTGCTGTTCCTATTATTCTAGTGCCGAAAAAGGATGGTACATCACGTATGTGTGTTGATTGTAGAGGCATTAATAATATTACTATTCGTTATCGTCATCCTATTCCTAGGCTAGATGATATGCTTGATGAATTGAGTGGCTCTACAATATTCTCCAAAGTTGATTTGCGTAGTGGATACCATCAAATTCGTATGAAATTGGGAGATGAATGGAAAACGACATTTAAAACTAAGTTTGGATTATATGAGTGGTTAGTCATGCCTTTTGGGTTAACTAATGCACCTAGTACTTTCATGAGATTAATGAACGAAGTTTTACGTGCTTTTATTGGACGATTTGTGGTAGTCTATTTTGATGATATATTGATTTATAGCAGATCTTTGGAGGAATATTTGGAACATTTACGTGTTGTTTTTATTGCTTTACGTGATGCACGTTTGTTTGGTAACCTTGGGAAGTGCACCTTTTGCACCGACCGAGTATCTTTTCTTGGCTATGTTGTTACTCCACAGGGAATTGAAGTTGATAAAGCCAAGATTGAAGCTATTGAGAGTTGGCCGCAGCCCAAAACGGTCACACAAGTGAGGAGTTTTCTTGGCCTTGCTGGATGCTATAGGCGTTTTGTGAGAGATTTTAGCACCATTTCTGCACCTCTCAATGAGCTTACAAAGAAGGATGTGCCTTTTATTTGGGGTACCGCACAGGAAGATGCCTTCACGGTGTTGAAAGATAAGTTGACACATGCTCCTTTACTCCAACTTCCTGATTTTAATAAGACATTTGAGCTTGAATGTGATGCTAGTGGAATTGGATTAGGAGATGTGTTATTACAAGATGGCAAACCTGTTGCATACTTTTCTGAAAAATTGAGTGGGCCTAGTATGAATTATTCTACTTATGATAAAGAACTATATGCTCTTGTTCGGACTTTAGAAACATGGCAACATTATTTATGGCCCAAAGAATTTGTTATACATTCTAATCATGAATCTTTGAAACATATTAAAAGTCAAGCTAAACTTAATTATAGACATGCTGAAAGAACATGCGGTGCCCCCCCCCCCCCGTTTGGTTTTGGTAATTGATGATGATCTCTATGGACTAATGGTTGTCTTGAGTTATATTTGAAGGATTTGTCCATAGGCTTTCCTTGAAGTCCATGTGTTGGTTTCAAGGAGTTTATGAGTTGACCAAGGTGCTATTAAGGAATTATCCAAAGATTGGTCATGTGAGTGTTGACCTTATTACAAGCATGTCTTGAAGAAGAAGATTGTGTGATCATTCATGTTTACCTTCAAGACATCATCCAAATGAAGAGAGTTGGAAGATTTAAGGTTGATCAAGACTAAGTCAAGAGTGAATCAAGTTGAGCAACTCACAAAGCGTAGAAGATGTACCGAGAGGGATCAAGTGATCCCATGGTATGGTAAGCATTGTCCATTGCACTTTGTGTACTAACCCATGGTCTATGTGAGAGTTATATGTGAGGTTAGGTACGTGTCAATGGGCTTGCGTCAAGAGGCACATATCATACAACCCATGGAAAGGATGACATCCAGTGGTGATCGTCATCAAGATTATCGTGTGCAAGTTCAAGTGGAGCATCACGAAGATATCAAGTGCTTGAATCTTGCCATCCATTGTGGTTTCAATGGACTTGTGAAGATGTGCCTAAGAGTGGCTCACCCATAGTGGACTATGGGGGAGCAATCATCTAGTCTTCATCGAGCCAACGCAATCAAGAAAGGTGGTCCAACTTGAGGGAGTCAAGATCGTCTTCATCTAGCTCAAGTGGACCATGTGCAAGGAAAATGTTTGCCCTTGATAGGTTTTCTTTTTTACCGGTCTCGTGGTGGTAGTTGGGAGACCGAGTTATAGGATCATTTGTCGTACTATCAAGGGGGATCTCAAGTTGGTAGCTTGATCGTATCGTTAGTAGAGAGCTCGAACCATTGCATCCTTGCATCATGTTTCTTGGTTCTTGTTGGGTTATCTTTGTGAGTCTTAGAGCTTATGGTCATCTTGATGACAAGCTTGAGTTCATCGAAAATGGAGTTCGCATGCGTCTTCTATGATGTTTTTGGTGTTGGAGGTTTTTCCGGTCTTATCCGATGAAGGGTTCTCACCATTTTCTTATGGGACTTTTCTCATTTGCTTATTCTTGACATTTCTATCCATATTGTGTTAGCCCATGTCGTTAGCATTCCAACAAACTTGGTTTCGTTGAATTCGGAGTCCGTTTGCAAAAGTTGTGGCTGTTTTGGTAAAGGCTGCAGCGGTACTACCGCGACTAGAGCGGATGTAATTTTTTACTACCGCTCCAGAGCAGTACTACCGCGGCTCCTGAGCGGTAGTACCGCTCCAGAGCAGTACTACCTCGACTCCTAAGCGGTAGTACCGCTCCGGACCAAAATCTCGTGTTTTGCTCAGCGGAAGTAGGCACAGAAGTATTTTTTAGTACCGCTACCATTTGCGGTAGTACCGTGAGGTCAAGCGGTAGTACCGTGAGGACGAGCGGTAGTACCGCTCCGGCGGTTCTACTGGCCTTTTGCCTCCTCGCTGTTGTTTTGCCTCCTCGCCCTAGCGGTAGTACCGCTCCTTGGAGCGGTAGTACCGCCCTGTGCGGGCTGTGAGCATAACGGTTGGATTCGGGAGCTCCTATAAAAGGGGGTCTTCTTCCCCATTCAACCTCATCCTTTGAGCTTGTGTTCTTCCCCCATTGTTGACCTTCTTCGAGCTTGCTAACTCTCAATCCCTCCAATGATTCTTGCTAGTTCTTGAGGGAAAAGAGAGAGGAGATCTAGATCCATGTTTCCACCAATCACTTTCTCCTCTAAGTGAGGGGAACCCCTTGGATCTAGATCTTGGAGTTCTTCGTGTTCTTCTTTCGTTCTTCCTCTCATTTTCCTCCCTAGCATTAGTTGCTTTGGTGGGATTTGGGAGAGAAGGACTTGGGCACTCCGTGTGCCCTTGCCATTGCATTTAGTACATCGGTTAGAGTTCTCCACGCGATACATGGAAGTTACTAGTTGAGAAGCTTATTACTCTTGGGTGCTTGGTGCCCTTGAGCTTGTTCCTCTTGGGTGCTTGGGCGCCCTAGACGGTTGGTGGTGTTCGGAGCTCAATCATTTTGGTGTAAAGCTCCGGGCAAGCGTCGGGGTCTCCAATTAGGTTGTGGAGATTGCCCCGAGCAATTTGACGGGTTCCGATGACCGCCCCCAAGGGTTGCCAAAGTGTATGAGTTCGGTGACCGCCCCCAAGGGTCGCCATTTGTATGGGTTCGGTGACCGCCCTCAAGGGTCCCTTAGTGGAATCACGGCATCTTGCATTGTGCGAGAGTGTGAGGAGATTAGGGTGGCCCTAGTGGCTTCTTGGGGAGCATTGTGCCTCCACACCACTCCAAATGGAGATTAGCATCTGCAAGGGTGTGAACTTCGGGATACATCGTCGTCTCCACATACCTCGGTTATCTCTTACTCGAGCCCTTTACTTACGCACTTTACTTTGTGATAGCCATATTGTTTCTTGTCATATATCTTGCTATCACTTAGTTGTTTATCTTGCTTAGCATAAGTTGTTGGTGCACATAGGTGAGCCTAGTTGTTGTAGGTTTTGTGCTTGACAAATTAACCGCTAGGTTTATTCCGCATTTGTTCAAGCCTAAACCGTAATTATTTTAAAAGCGCCTATTCACCCCCCCCCCTTCTAGGCGACATCCAAGATCTTTCAATTGGTATCAGAGCCTCGTCTCTCTTTGTTAGGCTTAACCGCCTAGAGAGTAAGGATGTCGACTAGGGGCTTAGGATTCTCTGACACTCTTAGTTTCGATGGCACAAATTTTGATGTTTGGGTAATTCGCATGCTTAATCTCTTTAGGGTCATGGACCCAAATTTAGAGTGAATTGTAGATATGGGTTTTTCTCCTCCAAAGGATCCCCAAAGATTATCTTTAGAGGATGAGAAAAACTCTTATCTCAATGCTCAAGCTTCTAATGTGCTTTTTGATGCTTTGAGCAATGTAGTTATTTTTCAACTCATGTCGTTCCGGGATGCTCATGAGTTGTGGACAAAGCTTCAAGTTAAATATGGTGTGTCCAATACTTGTGGGGATGATTGTTCTCCCTCCACCTCCGGTCGTATATTCTTCTCAACTTCTTCTACTTCACCTACATGTGGTTCATTGCAATCTCTCCCTAATAATAAAGCACGGATTGGGTCTCCGGATTCACCGTCGCGGCGTTTTTACACAAAGGTCCCTTTATTTATTTTTATTGAACCCGCACTCCCTACTTTAGTGGATCTGGAAAAAACGTTTTGAGGGAAAACAGAGATGAGATGAGCAGGGCGGATCGGTGGACCAAGGTGGTGCTGGTCGCGCGCGCATGGTAGAGGTGGCCGGAGCCGAGGATGACGCGAGGCGGCTTGGCAGGGGCTGCTCGGCTGCCGGCCATGGCCGCAAAGGTCGGGTCCGCGCACGAAGCCGAGGCGAGGGGGAGAAACAGGGGGCTGAGAAGGGCAACAGAGCTCCACTGGAATGGAAGTCGGGCGCCGGGTCGGTGCGCGAGCATGGGAGGCGCGGCTTCCTCCCGAGGATGGTGGCCCCATGGGAGGGGATCGAGGGAGAGAGGGGGATCGGGAGTGGGTGCTGCCGTCTCCTGCGCGTGACTGCGCTCGGGGGAGATGGGGATCGAGCAGATGCTCTCCCATGACGTTAGGGTTGAGGGGGAGATGGGCCTTGGGTCGGCCCAGCTATGCAGCTCACCTCTATTTGGGCTTGTTCTTCCAGTCCAAGGCCTAAGCGAGGCAACATAACAGTAATTTCGGTTTATCCAATAAATAGTCCCATATGGATTTTTACATAAACTAGCAGAATGGAAAATCACTAACAAAAAAGGAATTAAAGAGGGACTTGCATGTTTGTGGGAGATTATGGTGGGCAATGAGAAAAAGGAAAGACCCAGTAAATGGGTCTGGCATGCGTGGTGAAACGGAATTAAAGAGAGAGACTTGCATGAACGGTTGATGGGGGAAAAGGAAAGATCCATTAAATAGGCAAAAAAAATCACTGATATTGCGACATGCATGACAGGGGCTAACAAAAACAGAATTAAATAATGGTGTGAATATACTAAGTAGAACATTTAGTCAAAATATCATATTGTCTTTTTTTCGCGCGTGACTTCTGACCGCTATATTTTTGTATGAGGGTGATTCTTTAGCTAATTTGCACAATATGTTGTATCTACCTATTTTGTGACTGATGTGCTAGCGCTTTTGTTGCTTTTCTAACATATTCCTGCAAACTTATTAGCACAACATTTCCTTGTTGTATTGGCAAATCTAGCCCTGATGTTAATTCCGCTTTATACTATATTGTGTAGCGTAGCCTTTCAACATTTGCATTTTATGAGAATATTGTGGACACTTGATTTTTAGTTACATTATTTTAGTTTCTAATATGTTGACATAGAGAGAGAATAAGCCGTAACACGAGTGGGGTGTTGTGTTCAAATGGAGGATGTAGAAATAGAGGACGTGGACATGTGTGTGTGGGTGGAGCAAATGGGCAGGGTTTTGGGTCGTTTTATTGTGTTTTCTCCCGTTACAACACATGGGCATATTTGAGAAGAACTATTGCTCCACGGAGAAGAATGTGCGGCGAATTTTCCTTTGCAAATATTTTTTTGATGATAAGGATTTCTTTTCTCCCGTTGCAACGCACGGGTCCTTTTGCTAGTGATGATAATGTGCTTATTGTTGATAATCCTTGATCACTTTCTTATTGCAATGCTTCATCTTTGGACTTTAACACTTCTAGCACTCCAAATGTTTCACATGCTTGTGTTGATAGTCCTTGCATATCATGTAGAAATTTCTTGACTAAATCTCATGATGATATCCTTGCTATGTCTTGTTGCCATGATGAAAATGCATCTATTTCCTCGAATTGTTGTGCTAACAATGTAGAGGAAACCGAACACTCCATGGAACAAGATGTCGTGTTTAATGGCGCCTCAAGGGATCCCACATCATCATCTATTGCTTTTTGCCTTATGGCTAAGGCGTCAAAGGTATCTCCTACTTTTTACCCCAATATGTCTCTTGATGATGATGTTTATGCTAATGATGATGAGGATAATGATGAAGAGAATGATAATGTTGCCTCCTTAAAAACTAAGGGGGAAATGATTTTTAAAGCTCTTCATAAAAATAAAATTGCTCATTCCAACTTCATGGAAATAATGTCCATTGCCATTGATGGCAAGAAATACATTGAGGAGTTGGAATCTCATCTAGAGGAGCATGAGGTCACCATTGAGAAAATGGAAGGTCATGGGCGTGATTACGCTAATGAGATTGCGGACCTCTCTCAAGCTCTTGAACTTGAACAAACCACCAAGGAATCTCTTGAGGAGACTTTTGCTCTAGAATTGTCTAGAATGAAGGAATCTAATGATAGAGCTCTTGAGGTGGCCAATGTTTTTGAAACTAAAAATGCTAAGCTTGAAGTTGCTCATGCTAGACTCCTTGAGGATTTTGAGCACCTCGAAAACGGCTCAAGGGTCATCAAGGGTGAGCTCATCAAACTCACCGAGTCTCATGCTCAACTTGAAGCTTCTTATTTAAAAGAGCTTTCCAAGTTGTCCTCTCCTGTTGTTGTAAATGGTGATGCTTGTGCTACTAACTCTTTTACTTGTGAAGCATCCATTTTGAAGGATAATGTTGAGCTACGGGCTCAACTTGAGTTGCTATCTAGCAATTATGGGAAATTGGAAGAAAACCATGAAAATCTCTCAAGCTCTCATGACGATCTTCTAGCATCCCATAATGTGCTAAAGATAGCTCATGAGGCCATGATTGCTAAGGTAACATCTAGTGAGCCTCATGTGGATACTAGCACCACTTCTAGTCAAAATACTATATTGCCATGTGCTAGTCCTTGTAATTCATTTACTCACAATGTTGGTACATCTTGTGATGAATTGCTTTCCTTGCCTTGTTGCTCTAATGATGAAGCTTATACTTCCTCTAGTACTTGTGTTGAGACTAACCATGTAGAGGAAATCGAAGAGCTCAAGGCCCAAGTCACTTCTTTGAAGAAAGACTTGGAAAAGAGTCATGAAGGGAAATCCACACTCAACAATATCTTGAGTGTGCAAAAATCCCCCAATGACAAAGGTGGACTTGGATTCAACTCCAATAAGAAGAAGAAGAAGTCCAAGAGCAACAAGAAGAAGGGCCAAAAACAAGTCAAGAATTCGGCCAAGATTATTTGCTTTAAGTGCAAAATTGAAGGGCATCATGTTAGATATTGCCCATTGAAGAAGAATGCCATTGGTGACAAGCAACAAGGGAAGAGGCCACAAGTTCAATCTCATGCTCAACCTCAAGTTGAAGAAAGGCCACTTCCCAAGAAGACTCAAGTTAATGCCTCTCTTGTTGAGAAATCAAGCGAGAAGAAAATGAAGAGTAGACATTGCTACTTATGTCGTGAGAAAGGTCACGTCGCTTCTTCATGCACTAGTGGTAACTTATCCAACCCAATGATTATTGATGATATCTATTCTCTTGGGAAGTATAAGGTTGGCAATGTGTTTGCCAAGTTTGTTGGTACTCAAAGTGGTGTCAAGAAAAGAACCATTTGGGTTGCCAAGCCTATTGTGACTAACCTCTTAGGACCCAACTTGGTTGGGTACCAACAAGCTCAAACTTGATCAATAGGTGTTGTTGGAGGGCATTGGAGACTTGGCTACATTATGAAGAATTAAGGGGACTTCATCATTCTTATTATCTCAAGCCAAGTCAATTGGATTATCAAGTTTCTATCTTATATCCAATGTGCCTCCTTGCGGTAACTTGTACTTAAATTGTTTACATTGAAAGTTACTTGCCCCCTTGCATGTTTTGGTTTTGTTCCTTGCATGTGTTTGTATATGTCGTGCTTCCAACTTGCTCATCTTGAGCAATCAAGTATGTGTGTGTTGGTTTGCACATCATGTATGTGTGTGTCGCGCTTTGAGCAGTTTTTGCTTCTTGTTTGTATCCTAGTTGGCTCGTGTGAGAGATTAATGGAACATCCCATTTTGGGGGAGTGAAGTGCTTTGTGCACCTCACAATTCTATAAATGTTTGTACATGAGGAATACCATCTAGTATTGATATTACAAGATTATCTAGTCGCTAGGTGGTATATCTCTCATGAGAAATTCAAATTCTAAAAATTCCATTGATTATCTCGTGTTGGATCCTCTTATTGCCTCTTGTTAAGTTCTTATTGGTATCACATTATGGGGGAGTAATATGCTATGTGCATATTACAAGACTAGAAAATGTGTACATTTGAGATAGTGTCTCCTAGAATTGATATTGTAAATTATATTGTTCCTAGGTGACATGTTAGCTATACAAGTGGCAATTTTCTTGCGTTTGTTGTGAAGATGATGTTGGATGTCCTTGTTATCTACCACCGGGATTTATTTTCAAATACTTCTTGTCTTTGACAATTGGTAGTCACTTATGTGTGGTAGAATTTGTTGATCATCTTTACTTTGGTTTTTGTCTTTATTTGCCTTTTCTCTTGCCAAGGTTTGTGTCAACTTCCGTTGTCTTCCCTACCACTTGTGGATCTTGTTTATTTCTTGTTCCTGTCTAGTGTTTTTTAGATATAGTGAAAGTGGTGATCCCACCTTGTGCATTTTGTATTTAAATGCAAATCCTATATAATGCACAACTCATGGGGGAGCTATCCTATTTTCTTTAGAACACTCTTCTTGTGATCCTTATCAAGTGTGTTTTGGTGGAAGGCAAGCCATTTCTTTTTGGTACTTTGTGCCATAATGAAACTTTGTTGAGAGCTTGGTTTGTTTGGAACCATCCTCTCTTTCGGAGTTTGACATCTTTAGTTTAGTGTGTATCAATGGATATCTCACTCCTTGATGTATCTTTAATGATATCTTCCAAGTGATGATTTATCTATTTGGTATCCTTTTCTCTTGGCATTTCGTTTTCTTTTGGTTTCGGGTTTTGAAAGTCATGAGCATGCATGTTTACTTCATGTATGTTATTTGGCATGCTTTCTTTCTTTGACTCAATATATAGGGGAAACTCCACCTAGTCTCAATTTGGATGAGATGTGCATGAAATTCATTTTCATATCTATATGCACATATTTATGTGGAGTTTGTCCTATGTATTGGTGTTTCTAACTATTTGGTCCCGATGAGTTTGGGTACCATTTTGTTTGTGTTGTTGTTCTAGGAACAATTGGACATGCATTGGATACTCGGCTCATTCAAAAGGAAGGTGTGTCACCATGTGCTTATTGGAGTCAAGCTAGGATGATCAATGAACTACTCTACCTTCAATTGGTTTCTACTACATCCTTCCAATGCTATCTCGGTAACAAGTATCATCATCTACTACATGCACACATTTATTGCATCAACCGCGTGTAGGTTGTATCATGGCATGTTATTCATTCTATCTTGTGATACTTGTTTCCTTTCTCAAAGCATCTCAATGATGATCTCATGTTGCTAGTTGTGATGTCTTTGATGGTTGTGTGGTAGGAATTTATCTATATCCAATAAGACCATATCTAGCCATGTGCTATGCTTCCAAGCAAATATCTTATTGGCATATCTATGACTTCCTTTTGGATATCTTGTTCCTTCGTGTTGTAACTATTTCGGGTGTACATCCTTCTTTGTAGACATATATCATCATGATTTCGTCTACCTAGAACCTTATACACTTGAGAGAAATTACATCTCTAGATGATATCCTTTCTTTCACGTCCACCTTGTCTTTCTTTTGTTATTTCTTTGGTGACTCTGTGAAAGCTTTTGCCTTGAGTGCATGTCCTATATCGCTGCATCTTGTTGCACTCTTGTGTGGTGAAGATTATTTTCCTCATGCTTATCTTTACTAGGCTTTTGCCATCTTAATTGGTATCCCTCGTCTTGATGAGGCTTTCATCTTCTATCTTCACCATGGGTTGTCACAAGCATATGTTCTTTATATGCTTATTAGTAAGCTTGTGAACCCAATTGCTAGTTGTGTGTGGAAATGATAGGCCTTGCACCGTGTGCCTCATTCTTTCAAGACTTTATTGATGCTTAATGCTCATTTGTACATTAGTCTTCTCAAGTGCATTACCTTGACTCACACACATCATTTTGGTTGAGCCCATTCTTAAGTTGCCTCTTTTACTTGTTGCTCAACCATGTGTTTGTTGCAAGTACTAGGCTTTGTTTCCTATATGCTCACTTGCACTTGTTGTAAGTTCCTATTGATTTTGGGGGAGCTACGATCCTATTTTGTGCACTTTGTATCCAAATACAAATATTCTTATGTGTGCACAAATCACGGGGAGCTTCTCTAGTTTCTTTAGAACACTCCTTTGCTCATATCATAATATCCTTTATTCATGTGGCTCGTAGGATCTTTGGTCTAGTTGTTTCAATTGATATCCTTTGATTGATTGCTTCAATTGGTATCTTTTGATTTCTTGATTGCTTCTGTCTCTCTTTGTTATGTCCTTGTGGCATATCATTCTTTAGCAATCTTTGTGCCTCAATATAGTTTGTGTTCCTCCAAGTATTTACCGTTGGATATGTGTATTGCATTCCACTTTCTTGTGAAGAAATACACAATTTATGGAGGACCACAATTTATAGCTTTTCGCCCATTTTGGCAATCGATGCCAATGGGGGAGAAGTTTCAGAGAGTTTTGTGGAGAAGTTTATAGAGTTATCTCTTCTTGCTTTGGTTTTGTTCTTTAGCATTTTCATCTCATATGCATGCACTATTGGTTGTTGCATTGCATAGTGAAGCATAATTCCTTATATAAACTCTCTTGAAAGTGATTGTCATCAATTACCAAAATGGGGGAGATTGAAAGAACATGCGGTGCCCCCATGTTTGGTTTTGGTAATTGATGACAATCTCTATGGACTAATGGTTGTCTTGAGTTATATTTGAAGGATTTTTTCATAGGCTTTCCTTGAAGTCCATGTGTTGGTTTCAAGGAGTTTATGAGTTGACCAAGGTGTTATTAAGGAATTATCCAAAGATTGGTCATGTGAGTGTTGAGCTTATTGCAAGCATGTCTTGAAGAAGAAGATTGTGTGATCATTCATGTTTACCTTCAAGACATCATCCAAATGAAGAGAGTTGGAAAGATTCAAGGTTGATCAAGACTAAGTCAAGAGTGAATCAAGTTGATCAACTCACAAAGCGTAGAAGATGTACCGAGAGGGATCAAGTGATCCCATGGTATGGTAAGCATTGTCCATTGCACTTTGTGTACTAACCCATGGTCTATGTGAGAGTTCTATGTGGGGTTAGGTACGTGTCCATGGTCTTGCGTCAAGAGGCAGATATCATACAACCCATGGAAATGATGACATCAAGTGATGATTGTCATCAAGATTGCCGTGTGCAAGTTCAAGTGGAGCATCACGAAGAGATCAAGTGCTTGAATCTTGCCATCCATTGTGGTGTCAATGGACTTGTGAAGATGTGCCTAAGAGTGGCTCACCCATAGTGGACTATGGGGGAGCAATCATCTAGTCTTCATCGAGCCAACGCAATCAAGAAAGGTGGTCCAACTTGAGGGAGTCAAGATCGTCTTCATCTAGCTCAAGTGGACCATGTGCAAGGCAAATGTTTGCCCTTGATAGGTTTTCTTTTTTACCGGTCTCGTGGTGGTAGTTGGGAGACCGAGTTATAGGATCGTTTGCCGTACTATCAAGGGGGCTCTCAAGTTGGTAGCTTGATCGTATCGTTAGTAGAGAGCTCAAACCATTGCATCCTTGCATCATGTTTCTTGGTTCTTGTTGGGTTATCTTTGTGAGTCTTAGAGCTTATGTTCATCTTGATGACAAGCTTGAGTTCATCGAAAACGGAGTTCGCATGCGTCTTCTATGATGTTTTCGGTGTTGGAGGTTTTTCCGGTCTTATCCGATGAAGGGTTCTCACCATTTTCACATGGGACTTTTCTCATTTTCTTATTCTTTACATTTCTATCGAGATTGTGTTAGCCCATGTCGTTATCTTTCCAACAAACTTGGTTTCGTTGAATTCGGAGTGCGTTTGCAAAAGTTGTGGCTGTTTTGGTAAAGGCTGCAGCGGTACTACCGCGACTAGAGCGGATGTAATTTTTTACTACCGCTCCAGAGCAGTACTACCGCGACTCCTGAGCGGTAGTACCGCTCCAGAGCAGTACTACCGTGGCTCCTAAGCGGTAGTACCGCTCCGGACCAAAATCTCGTGTTTTGCTCAGCAGAAGTAGGCACAGAATTATTATTTTTAGTACCGCTCGCAAGCAGTAGTACTGCTACCATTTGCGGTAGTACCGTGAGGTCGAGCGGTAGTACCGTGAGGACGAGCGGTAGTACCGCTCCGGCGGTTCTACTGGCCTTTTGCCTCCTCGCTGTTGTTTTTCTAAGGGGTACTACCGCCCTAGCGGTAGTACCGCTCCTTGGAGCGGTAGTACCGCTCTGTGCGGGCTGTGAGCATAACGGTTGGATTCGGGAGCTCCTATAAAAGGGGGTCTTCTTCCCCATTCAACCTCATCCTTTGAGCTTGTGTTCTTCCCCCATTGTTGACCTTCTTCGAGCTTGCTAACTCTCAATCCCTCAAATGATTCTTGCTAGTTCTTGAGGGAAAAGAGAGAGGAGATCTAG
The DNA here is from genome assembly GCF_018294505.1 of Triticum aestivum. Lineage (NCBI taxonomy): Eukaryota > Viridiplantae > Streptophyta > Magnoliopsida > Poales > Poaceae > Triticum > Triticum aestivum. The sequence goes on from NC_057813.1 coordinate 299,456,580, forward strand.
ATCCACGTTTCCACCAATCACTTTCTCCTCTAAGTGAGGGGAACCCCTTGGATCTAGATCTTGGAGTTCTTCATGTTCTTCTTTCGTTCTTCCTCTCATTTTCCTCCCTAGCATTAGTTTCTTTGGTGGGATTTGGGAGAGAAGGACTTGGGCACTCCGTGTGCCCTTGCCATTGCATTTGGTGCATCGGTTAGAGTTCTCCACGCGATACATAGAAGTTACTAGTTGAGAAGCTTATTACTCTTGGGTGCTTGGTGCCCTTGAGCTTGTTCCTCTTGGGTGCTTGGGCGCCCTAGACGATTGGTGGTGTTCGGAGCTCAATCATTGTGGTGTAAAGCTCCGGGCAAGCGTCGGGGTCTCCAATTAGGTTGTGGAGATTGCCCCGAGCAATTTGACGGGTTCCGGTGACCGCCCCCAAGGGTTGCCAAAGTGTACGGGTTCGGTGACCGCCCCCAAGGGTCGCCATTTGTACGGGTTCGGTGACCGCCCTCAAGGGTCCCTTAGTGGAATCACAGCATCTTGCATTGTGCGAGGGTGTGAGGAGATTACGATGGCCCTAGTGGCTTCTTGGGGAGCATTGTGCCTCCACACCGCTCCAAATGGAGATTAGCATCCGCAAGGGTGTGAACTTCGGGATACATCGTCGTCTCCACATACCTCGGTTATCTCTTACCCGAGCCCTTTACTTATGCACTTTACTTTGTGATAGCCATATTGTTTCTTGTCATATATCTTGCTATCACTTAGTTTTTTATCTTGCTTAGCATAAGTTGTTGGTGCACATAGGTGAGCCTAGTTGTTGTAGGTTTTGTGCTTGACAAATTAACCGCTAGGTTTATTCCGCATTTCTTCAAGCCTAAGCCGTAATTATTTTAAAAGCGCCTATTCACCCCCCCTCCCCCCCTCTAGGCGACATCCACAATCTTTCACATGCTAAATGGGTTGAATTCATTGAGACTTTCCCTTATGTCATTAAACACAAGAAGGGTAAAGAAAATGTTATTGCTGATGCATTGTCTCGTCGCTATACTATGATTTCACAACTTGACTTCAAAATATTTGGTTTGGAGACCATCAAAGATCAATATGTGCATGATGTTGATTTTAAAGATGTATTGTAGAATTGTAACGAAGGTAGAACATGGAACAAGTTCATCGTTAATGATGGCTTTGTGTTCCGTGCTAACAAGCTATGCATTCCAGCTAGCTCCGTTCGTCTTTTGTTGTTGCAGGAGGCGCATGGAGGAGGATTAATGGGACACTTTGGCGTGAAGAAGACGGAGGACGTACTTGCTACACATTTCTTTTGGCCAAAGATGAGATGGGATGTTGAACGCTTTGTTGCTCGTTGTACTACATGTCAAAAAGCTAAGTCACGACTCAATCCTCATGGTTTATATATGTCGTTGCATGTACGTAGTGTTCCTTGGGAGGATATATCTATGGACTTTGTTTTAGGTTTACCTCGGAGAAAGAAGGGGAGGGATAGCATATTTGTTGTCGTGGATAGAGTCTCGAAAATGGCACACTTTATACCATGTCATAAAAGCGATGATGCTGTTAATGTTGCTAATTTGTTCTTTCATGAAATTATTCGCTTGCATGGTGTGCCAAATACTATTGTTTCAGATCGTGATACTAAATTTCTTAGCCACTTTTGGAGATGTTTATGGGCTAAGTTGGGGACTAAACTGCTTTTTAGTACTACTTGTCACCCCCAAACTGATGGACAAACTGAAGCAGTCAATAGAACTTTGTCTACTATGCTTAGGGCTGTTTTGAAGAATAATAAGAAAATGTGGGAAGAATGCTTGCCTCATATTGAATTTGCTTATAATCGTTCATTGCATTCTACTACTAAGATGTGTCCTTTTGAAATTGTGTATGGTTTCCTACCTCGTGCACCTATTGATTTGTTGCCTCTTCCATGTTCGGAGAATGTTAATTTTGATGCTAAACAATCTACTGAATTGATTTTAAAAATGCATGAGTTAACTAAGGAAAATATTAAGCGTATGGATGCTAAATATAAACTTGCTGGAGATAAGGGTAGAAAACATGTTGTGTTTGCACCTGGAGATCTTGTTTGGTTACATTTGCGTAAGGATAGATTTCCTGATTTGCGCAAATCAAAGATAATGCCTCGTGCTGATGGTCCTTTTAAGGTGTTTGGGAAAGTAAATGATAATGCATATAAACTTGAGCTGCCTGCAGATTTTGGGGTTAGTCCCACTTTTAACATTGCAGATTTGAAGCCTTATTAGGGTGAGGAAGATGAGCTTCCGTCGAGGACGACTTCATTTCAAGAAGGGGAGGATGATGAAGACATCAATACCATTGTTACACCCACAGCCCCTACTGCTACATATACTGGACCAATTACGAGAGTTCGCGCACGCCAATTAAATTATCAGGTACTTTCGTTTCTTGGTAATGATTCTAATGTTCATGAGAATATGATGTTGCCTAAATTGGATACATTTGTTTTGCTTACAAATGAAGGGACTAGCTTGGAGAAGGATGAACATTGGAGCAAGAATAAGCATGGAGATGATGGCATGCGCAAGGGGAACAAGAATGGAGTTACAAGTGATGATTTCAGGACTTTGAAGCCACCATAATGGGTGCATGAAGCCTTGGACAAAATATACAGTCCTTGGGTGAATTTCTAGGTCCCATGCAAGAAATGGGAATGAAATTCTAACATCTGGGCGTCGTGGCTTGGCCGGAAAGATTGAGAAACTTGGTTTTTCAATTCATGTAAATCCAAAACACGCCTGAAAATCATGAAACTTGGCATAGTGTCATGACATGGCACCGACATGTTGTGGTAATATTTTTGGCCGAATTGGGACAAGCTTTGGTATAAGCTGCTTGCAAACCGGAGCTTCTCTCAAGAAGGCTCGTGGTTCCGAGATGGAACGTGTCACCTCCGTGTGCCAAACCACATACATACACTGCTTTCTCCCGCCTTAATTTGTTTACACAGGCATATAAGACCAAATAGAAGTATCGTGCTAAATATTGGAATTATTCCGGGTTCGTTTGTCCTTTTTTGTTAATTGACTTTCTTGCCATTTAGTGTGCATAATTCAAATTTGAACTACAAGCACATGCTCCAGTGCACCTAAGTTGGTTGAAAAATCACATGTGTGTCCTTGGGTGAATTTCTAGGTCCCATGCAAGAAATGAGAATGAAATTCAAACATCTGGGTGTCGTGGCTCGTCCAAAAAGTTTGAGAAACTTCGTTTTTTAATTCCTGTAAATCCAAAACACGCAAGAAATCATGAAACTTGGCATGGTGTCATGACATGGCACCAACATGTTGTGGTAATTTTCTGTCCGATTTGCGAAGGTGCACACATTAAACATCAACAAAGTCATTTTGGAAAAAGTGTTGTCACGTTACAAATCCGAAACACAACTATTATTGAAACTGTGGGCGTTCTACTTACCAGTTACGTGCCGCCAAGCATCCCTTTTTTTATTGGCTAGGAGGTGTCGTGCGGGGTAGCTATTTGAGTATGGGAGGCATGCAATTAGACCCATGCGCATGCTCATCGGGAGGAGAACCCTTTGACCTCTATCCGCCGCGCACCTCCCTCCCAAAGTCTCCATTAATGGTGCCCGAGCCCCTGTTTCACGGTGTGGCTATGTCTCACTGGACTGAGATTTAAGAGAGAAAAGTGAAAATTTGGAAAGAAAATTCTGCATGGATCTTGATGTAAGATCCGACGGACCTATATAGCATCGACTGCGACTTATAGCAAGCATGATGAATATAAGGACGATGACAGTGGATAATAATTGTCTTACATATCTAGGAAGATAACTAAAAAAGCCACATGCGGCTACGCCCGAAATACAAAGGGCAAAAGAAGAAGGAAGACGCATACAACGATCTGGCTCGCTGATATCTACTTTCTTGATGCGCTGCAGGTCGCGGAGATTAGTTCTCGCCACAAGCGGTGATGATCTCTTTCATCAGTTTCATGTCCTTAATACGTTGCTCGGAAGCAACCACGGATCCTCCACCAGCCCTTCACGCTCGATGCGGAGCATGGCATTCTCGTCCATAAGTTTCTTGACGATGATGCACGTCCTCTTCAACAAGGTAGAGATCTCCTCCGCCTGCTCCGCCCTTCCGGTGATCTTCGCCCTCACTAGGTCGCGGTCGGCCCGGAGTTGTTCAAACGAGGCATTCAACTTGTCCTACATCTTCATCCAGCCAGAGATCTGATCCATCTGGTTATGGACGATCGCATGCATGCGCCTGTAAGAGTCCTCCCCTGCCTGCGAGAGATTTTCCCAGGCCGCCGCGACGCGAGAGGACATCTCTGCTGCATTCGCAGCGTGGCAGGACATCTATGTTGCCTCCATGGCGCGACCGAACCAGTCTGCTGCATCAACGGCGCGGCGGGACCTCCGTGCTGCTTTGGCAGCATGGCGAGACCTCCGTGCTGCTTCAGCGGCGCGGCGGGACATGTCGGCTGCTTTCGCGGCTAAGCCGGACATCTCTCGTGCTTCCGCTTCCATGCTCGCCTCTCCGTGGTGGTGATAGAGGCAAAGGTGTACCGTCTTTTGATGAGATGGTGGCTATCATTTTCTGTGGGAGTCGACCTTGATGATCCGACTACGAACGTGCGAGACGTCGCGCCTTAGCAATCGCTAAAGCAACTTCCAGGGGTTATTGACCACGCCGGAGCACGATCAACCTGACCACAAGGGTCTGTTTTCCTGCGAGCAAACGAAGAACAAGCAAGAAACTAAGATTGCAATCTGGATATTGCGAATATAAGAGGCAAGCTTTATTAATGAAGGTGGGGTTCTGAGACGCCTTTGTCTAGTCGTTGAACACAAACGAAGTACGCGAAGTTGCAGCTATGGCGAACTTTTAATCTAAACAAAACCCAAAGTCTAAACAGTGCCTTAAGGGCTGCATATATGGAGGAAGAGGGGGTGAATTTCGTGGCCCTTGGTGAAGGGGTCCGAAACTAACCCTATCTCTTGTTTCCCCACACATACGGACTCTAAAAATAGCCTATACTTATGTATTTCAAAATTACATGGGCCTGGCCCAATAATAAGGTGAAGCAGCACCAAGAATAGCCTCTGGACAAAATTTATGAAGTGGCATCTTGTATATTTCGTCCAAGGCTTCATGCACTCATTATGGTGGCTTCAAAGTCCTGAAATCATCACTTGTAACTCCATTCTTGTTCCCCTTGCGCATGCCATCAACTCCATGCTTGTTCTTGCTCCAATGTTCATCCTTCTCCAAGCTAGGCCCTTCATTTATAAGCAAAACAAATGTATCCAATTTAGGCAGCATCATATTCTCATGAACATTAGAATCATTACCAAGAAACGAAAGTACCTGATAATTTAATTGGTGTGCGCGAGCTCTAGTAATTGGTCCAATATATGTAGCAGTAGGGTCTGTGGGTGTAACAATGGTATTGATGTCCTCATCATCCTCCCCTTCTTGAAATTAAGTCGTCCTCGACGGAAGCTCATCTTCCTCACCCAAATAAGGCTTCAAATATGCAATGTTAAAAGTAGGACTAACCCCAAAATTTGTAGGCAGCTCAAGTTTATATGCATTATCATTTATTTTCTCCAACACCTTAAAAGGACCATCAGCACATGGCGTTAACTTTGATTTGCGCAAATCATGAAATCTATCCTTACGCAAATGTAACCGAACAAGATCTCCAGGTGCAAACACAACATGTTTTCTACCCTTATCTCCAGCAAGTTTATATTTAGCATTCATACGCTCAATGTTTTCCTTAGTTAAGTCATACATTTTTTAAATCAATTCAGCATGTTGTTTAGCATCAAAATTAACCTTCTCCGAAGATGGAAGAGGCAACAAATCAATAGGTGCACGAGGTAGGAAACCATACACAATTTCAAAAGGGCACATCTTAGTAGTAGAATTCAATGAACGATTATACGCAAATTCAATATGAGGAAAGCATTCTTCCCACATTTTCTTATTATTCTTCAAAACAACCCTAAGCATAGTAGACAATGTTCTGTTGACTACTTCAGTTTGTCCATCAGTTTGGGGGTGACAAGTAGTACTAAAAAGCAGTTTAGTCCCCAACTTAGCCCATAAACATCTCCAAAAGTGGCTAAGAAATTTAGTATCACGATCTGAAACAATAGTATTGGGCACACCATGCAAGCGAATAATTTCAAGAAAGAACAAATCACCAACATTAACAGCATCATCGCTTTTATGACATGGTATAAAGTGTGCCATTTTCGAGAATCTATCCACGACAACAAATATGCTATCCCTCCCCTTCTTTGTTCGAGGTAAACCTAAAACAAAGACCATAGATATATCCTCCCAAGGAACACTAGGTACATGCAACGGCATATATAAACCATGAGGATTGAGTCGTGACTTAGATTTTTGACATGTAGTACAACGAGCAACAAAGTGCTCAACATCCCGTCTCATCTTTGGCCAAAAGAAATGTGTAGCAAGTACGTCCTCCGTCTTCTTCACGCCAAAGTGTCCCATTAATACTCCTCCATGCGCCTCCTGCAACAACAAAAGACGAACGGAGGTAGCTGGAATGCATAGCTTATTAGCACGGAACACAAAGCCATCATTACGACGAAGTTGTTCCATGTTCTACCTTCGTTACAATTATGCAATACATCTTTAAAATCAGTATCATGCACATATTGATCTTTGATGGTCTCCAAACCAAATATTTTGAAGTCAAGTTGTGAAAGCAAAGTATAGCGACGAGACAATGCATCAGCAATAACATTTTCTTTACCCTTCTTGTGTTTAATGACATAAGGGAAAGTCTCAATGAATTCAACCCATTTAGCATGTCTACGATTCAGTTTAGCTTGAATTTTAATATGTTTCAAAGATTCATGATCAGAATGTATAACACATTCTTTGGGCCATAAATAATGTTGGCATGTTTCTAAAGTCCGAACAAGAGCATATGATTCTTTATCATAAGTAGAATAATTTAGACTAGGCCCACTCAATTTTTCAGAAAAGTATGCAACAGGTTTGCCATCTTGTAATAACACACCTCCTAATCCAATTCCACTAGCATCACATCTTTCTTTGTAAGCTCATGGAGAGGTGCAGCAATGGTGCTGAAATGTCTCACAAAACGCCTATAGAATCCAGCGAGGCCAAGAAAACTCCTCACTTATGTGACCGTTTTGGGCTGCGGCCAACTCTCAATACCTTCAATCTTGGCTTTATCAACTTCAATTCCCTGTGGAGTAACAACATAGCCAAGAAAAGATACTCGGTCGGTGCAAAAGGTGCACTTCCCAAAGTTACCAAACAAACGTGCATCACGTAGAGCAATAAAAACAGCACGTAATTGTTCCAAATGTTCCTCCAAAGATCTGCTATAAATCAGTATATCATCAAAATAGACTACCACAAATCGTCCAATGAAAGCACGTAAAACTTCGTTCATTAATCTCATGAAAGTACTAGGTGCTTTAGTTAACCCAAAAGGCATGACTAACCAATCATATAATCCAAACTTAGTTTTAAATGTCGTTTTCCATTCATCCCCCAATTTCATACGAATTTGATGGTATCCACTACACAAATCAACTTCGGAGAATATTGTAGAGCCACTCAATTCATCAAGCATATCATCTAGCCTAGGAATAGGATGACGATAGCGAATAGTAGTATTATTAATGCCTCTACAATCAACACGCATACGCGATGTACCATCCTTTTTCGGCACTAGAATAATAGGAACATCACAAGGACTAAGGGATTCGCGTATATAACCTTCGTCGAGAAGCTCCTGTACTTGACGCATAATCTCCTTCGTCTCCTCTGGATTGGTACGATATGGCGCACGGTTTGGCAGTGAAGCACCGGGAATTAAGTCAATCTGATACTCAATCCGTCGAATAGGCGGTAATCCCGGTGGCACGTCTTGTGGAAAGATGTCAGCGAACTCCTGCAAAATGTTAGTGACAGCAGGAGGCAAAGAGGAAGGCACGTCCTCGAATGAAAATAATGCCTCTTTGCACACAAAAGCATAGCAAACAGATTTGCTGAAATCTAGATCATCAATACCAGATTTGGTGGCAAATAAACATGCACTTTTCAATTTAATTTCAGAAGCAACACTAGATGGTTTATTATTAGGCTTCATTTGTTGCTCAAAATATTTTGCCACCATCTGATTTTCACTCTTATTTTTCTCTTGTTTTGCTTTATTAGCTCTATTAATAACATCCTTCAAAATGGAATCAGGAGTCATAGGAAGCAAAGTAATATTTTTATCCTTATGAACAAGAGTATACTGATTGTTTCTACCATGGTGTACAGAATTTTTATCAAATTGCCATGGTCGACCAAGTAATAAGGAACATGCTTGCATAGGTACCACATCACAATCAACATAATCAGCATATGTAGAGATACTAAAATGCACACGAACAGTACGTGTTACCTTAACCTTGCCGTTGTTGTTGAACCATTGGATGTAGTAAGGATGTGGATGTGGTCTGGTGGTGAGAGATAGCTTCTCCACCATCTCCATGCTAGCCAAGTTGTTGCAGCTCCCTCCATCTTTGATGACGCGCATTGAACATTCCTTCACAACTCCCTTCGCATGGAACAAATTATGCCTCTGATTTTGCTAAGCTTGTGTGACCTGCACACTCAAAACACGTTGAGCAACTAAACATTCATACCTGTTAGCATCTTCCGGAGCCACGTATTGCGTCTCATGATCAGAATCATCTCCACCGTGTTCTTCACGTGTAATAAGAGCCAGAGTCTCCTCATCATAGTCACTAGCAGACTCATACCCACCATCCTCAGTAGCAATCATCACACACTGATATTTGCATTCTCTCGCATAATGACCTCTTCCCTTACAACGACGACAAATAATATCACTTGTGTGCCCAGTTGATGCCATGGAAGAAGAAGAGCTCTGTGCAAGCCCGGCAGGTGCACTCTTGGCCGATAGTGGTGGTTGGGCCTGCTTTCTTGTATCACGACTGGAGGTGGCACTTGATGGAGGTGCTGGTGCAGTGGAAGTAAAGATGCACGCGGTGTCCATGATGAAGGTCGACCTGCAGAAAAATTAGTTCGCGCTAATGCTTGTCGATCCTGCACTTCACGTTCAGCTTTACAAGCAAGATGGAATAAACGAGTGATATTAGTATACTTCTTAGACTCTAGAATGGTCTGAATCTCTCTATTTAATCCACACATAAAACGTGCAAGCATAGCTTCATTCTCCTCAACAATACCACATCTAATCATGCCAGTTTGTAATTCCTTATAATATTCTTCTACAGATTTTTTTCCTTGTCTTAAACCTTGCAATTTTTGAAGCAATTCACATTGATAATATGGTGGAACCCAATGAGTACGCATAGCAGTTTTCAAAGCAGCCCAAGTAGCTGTAATAGGACATAATCTACAATGTTCAGATCACCATACACATGCAAAACTAGTGAAAGCACAAACAGCAGCAGCAACCCGTCTCTCCTCGGGATATTGTAAACATGTAAAACGTTGTTCAGCTTCTAACTCCCAAGTAAGATATATATTAGGAACATGTCTACCCTCAAATGGTGGAATATTCAATTTCAGTTTAGGAACATGGTCATGATCTTGTACCTGGGGGGGGTGCAGGCCTACCATTGCGATTATATACCTGAGGTCAACCTCCTGGTGGTGGTGCTGGTGGTTGCACGTAGTTCTAATTTTGATCAACCTCATCCTCATAATCGCCCGCATAATCATCATCCTCCTGGGTACCAGCAACAGCAGCAGCAGGAGCCAAAGAAGCATCAAGAATAGGTACAGCAGCACCAGAATTTTGACCAAGCTCAATTGGAACGTGTTGTGCTCGTCCCACATGATTTGGGCGCCGTTGTAGTTGTTGTTGTTGTAGAGGTGTGACAGGTGCAGCCGGCGGTGGTTGTGGAAGACGCACGAGCAATTCATTAAACTTGTTATTGAGCTTTGTTTCGAACATCTTCTCAACGCCATCTATCTTCTCCATGGCCTCTTCAAATCTGTTTAGCACATCTTGCACCTGTCCACTCATCATTTGCTGAAATTTATCATGTAGCTGTTTGTTCGTCATGTTCTCCCAATCAGTCTCATCGGCTTGTGATCCTACCATGGTTAGCAGCAATAGAAACACAAAAGAATATAATCCTACAGACTGCTAGGAAGTGGTGGTGAGAGTGGTGTGTCACAAATCCTTCAAGCGAATCTCAAATTCTTACCAGTTCTTACCCAGTAGTAGGTGGTGATTGGCAACCGTTTTTGTCAAAACTCTCAAAGCATGGATAGAGCGATTACAAGGGAGAGTCAAATGCACGATGTAGATGTATGTGGAGCTGGGAAGGCTTATAATATGGTAGCAAAAAGGATCAACAATAATCAATTCAGAGATGCAAAGTTGAATAAACGCTCAACGATGGTACTGTGCTGGTCCTAGGCTAGATTGTGCTAGAGACGCGAGCCTAGAACACTAACAAAATCACGAGCTGCACGGAAACAAGGGAGAAGCACACTCTGGAAAAAAATCGCTCTTTTTTGTGCTATTTTTTTGCCAAAAATCACTATAATGGCGAGTGTCTCAAAACTTTTCCCAAGTCAAGATAACAGGATAGACACGAAATTTTATCGACGAATCTGTTTTTCGACTTCCCGGACCCAAAAACTGGAAACGGGTCAAAAAAACTTTCTATAACGGCGACTATCTCAATACACTTGGAAACGCCTAAAAATAGGATAGCTAGAAAAAAAAAATGTCAAGTGCGTTTTTGGAAAATTTTGGGCCTAAACGTAGGGTGGTTTCTAGACTCTTTTTTTTGGAAACCAACCTCTTCTACGAATGGCAAAAGATTGCTGGAAACCAAAACCTACTCAGACAAGGAAACACAAATCTGGAAATAAAAAGATTTCAAAAGTAAACCTAATATGAGGTGGACTCGGAGTGGTTGTGATATATGGATACGGATCGGTGGTGGTATATGGACTCAGATTAGTGGTTGTATATGGACTCGGAGCGGTGGCGGATAAACGGTGATGGTAGATGGCAGGGGCGATGTATCTGGTGTGGTGGTAGTATATGGCAGCGGATGATGGATCTGGTGTGGTGGTGGTATATGACTGCGGATATTGATGGTGCGGCGGCGGCGTGAAAACCCGTGAACAGAACTCGAAACTCTAAAAGAATAGACGCTAAGACCAGCAACTAGACACGACGATGCAACCACAAATTCAACAAAGCAAAATACTGAAAAGACTATGCAATGGCTCAGACTAGTTCAGATATGATGAACTAACCCTAATTTTTTGAGGCTTTTTCTTGGACTATAGGTATGAAGAACAGACTCGATCTAAACTATGAAAAACTGTAAAATCTCACCGAGCAACCTGGAAATCTGATACCACTTGATAGACGCAAAGGTGTCCCGTCTTTCGACGAGATGGTGGCTATCATTTTCTGTGGGAGTCGACCTTGACGATCCGACTATGAACGTGCGAGACGTCGCGCCTTGGCAATCGCTAAACCAACTTCCGAGGGGTTATTGACCATGTCGGAGCACGATCAACTTGACCACGAGGGTCTGTTTTCCTGCGAGCAAACAAAGAACAAGCAAGAAACTGAGATTGCAATCTGGATATTGCGAATATAAGATGCAAGCTTTATTAATGAAGGTGGGGTTCTGAGGCGCCTTTGTCTGGTCGTTGAACACAAACGAAGTACGCGAAGTTGCAGCTATGGGGAACTTTTAATCTAAACAAAACCCAAAGTCTAAACGGTGCCCTAAGGGCTGTATATATGGAGGAAGAGGGGGTGAATTTCGTGGCCCTTGGTGGAGGGGTCTGAAACTAACCCTATCTCTTGTTTCCCCACACATACGGACTCTAAAAATAGCCTATACTTATGTATTTCAAAATTACATGGGCCTGGCCCAATAATAAGGTGACGCAGCACCTAGAATAGCCTCTGGACGAAATTTATAAGTGGCATCTTGTATATTTCGTCCAAGGCTTCATGCACTCATTATGGTGGCTTCAAAGTCCTAAAATCATCACTTGTAACTCCGTTATTGTTCCCTTTGCGCATGCCATCAACTCCATGCTTGTTCTTCCTCCAATGTTCATCCTTCTCCAAGCTAGGCCCTTCATTTGTAAGCAAAACAAATGTATCCAATTTAGGCAGCATCATATTCTCATGAACATTAGAATCATTACCAAGAAACGAAAGTACCTGATAATTTAATTGGCGTGCGTGAGCTCTAGTAATTGGTCCAGTATATGTAGCAGTAGGGGCTGTGGGTGTAACAATGGTATTGATGTCCTCATCAGGTGGTAATCTCTCGACTAAGAACTCAATCTGGCCATGGCAGACACAAGAGAACGATGTTGAATGACTTGTTTGCTTTTGTGGATGAGGAGTTGAGGAAGGAATGTGCAGTCATCTTGGCATAGTATAGTATTTATAACCGAGTACTAATATTCTCCTAAGTGGGAAACCATTTAGGTTTTGATTGGTGTGAACAGGTTTGCAATTTGGAAGGTGACGGGATGCAGGCTCAAAATTTATTGACGGTTCTAGAATTTCTAAGTGCGGCACTATTCCTGGACGGCATAACATGGGCACGATTTCTCGGCCGCGTACGTGGCATTTGGTGCACCGCAATAGGCAATGTCAGCACACGTCTTGTTCCAAGAACCGTGTGCGCTCGTTATTACCATAACGCACGCTTCTTTCAATAAGAATGTGTGCTTGTCTAGCGCACACATGTTGATCTGTCTAACTGTTTCTTTTGTTGTGGCTAATCGCAAACAGTTCATACGTGTGAAGTGTATGCCATCAATCGCACACACCTTTGATCTGGCTAACCGTTTCTATTTTGTTTCC